>NC_046164.1:16816574-17044074 GCF_011064425.1 Rattus rattus
TGACGTCACCACCAGACACAAAGGCAGATGGCGTGCACGGCCTTCTCCGTCAGATTGCCAGGTGCTTACCGTCAAATGCTTAGCGTCTGTAAGAGCAAACCATCCTTAAAGACTCTGCTTGCTGGCTGATAACAATGACAAAGCCAGCTCATCACCACAGACTCAGGATAGCGTGGCTATCGACAGCTAAAAACTTGCAACTCCAAAGTTTCCCACTGGCTTGTGGTCTGTGGGGCTCATCTTGAGTAGGGTTGGCGACTAAGTGATAGGACCAGGCACCCGCAGTACACCATGCTCTGCTTCTGTTTTCTCTTCTCCATAGAGGCTCTGAAGCTTCCTGCTGCCCCATGACTATTTTTCTTTTCTTTGCCAGGCTACCCCTCTTCAGGCACATGGGCCCATCTCTTCTTCCTTATTCTTTCGTTCCTCGTTTTTCTCTCCGGTGTTTCATTCTCTTGCTTTTCACAGACTCCCTCCCCCTTAGTAAACACTCGGGGGTGGGGGAGTCACCCACTGTATTTCTTAGGGTGCCTTCCTTTGTTGCTTTACACACACACACACACACACACACACACACACACACACACACACACACCAGTCCAGTCACTCATCGGTTCTCTTTGCCATTGGGCAACTGATCCTCTTACCCTCAAAGTAGTTTCACCCCCACTTTCTGGGCCAGAGGATCCCGGTCACTCCACAGTGTGGCCTAGGTGAGTGGGGACAAGGTTTTCACACGCTCACACATCTCACGCCACACATCTCACGCCACACATCTCACGCCACACATCCCACGCCACACATCTCACGCCACACATCTCACGCCACACATCTCACGCCACACATCTCACGCCACACATCTCACACATCTCACGCCACACATCTCACGCCACACATCTCACGCACACATCTCACGCACACATCATCTCATGCTCACAGTGTGTGGGTAGAGACTCCAGCCCAGAGCAGTTAGAGAATGCCGACAGGAAAAGGTAGGCAGACTGGCCTTCCTAAAAGTTGTCATGCTTCCAGGAAAATAGACTATCTTGCTATTAAATTAACAAATTAAAAAAAATTAGCGTCTCACAACGTAAAAGAGTATCATTAATTAGTAATGATGAAACAGATAAGTATATATTCCCTGGAAGGACAGCGAAGCCCAAGCGTCCAGGGAGCAAAAGTGTTCACACCACTTAAACCAGTATTTCAGCTTCCAGAACTATCTCCCGAGGAAGACACTGGAGCGCCGAGACAAGGCAAGTACAAACGACGACGCTCACCGCAGGCTTCTCACAAGGGGGAATTGGAAATGACCTAAGCTAAGCAAGAGAGGAACAAGGAAGGATCTGTGAGCCTCACCTGTCAACAGGAGCACACCTGCAGGTCCAGCTGTGACCCGCTAAGGCAGGGGGATCACAAGCTTGAAGCCAGTCTGGGTATAATGTCCAGATGCTGCCTCTGAAAGGGAAATAAAAAAAACATGGTCGGAACCTGAAGTTAGTACGGACATTCAGATCAAATCTGGAATAAATCAGAGATAAGGCTCTCTTCACGGGCCACAATTTCACATTTAAACAGCAAATTCTGAATGTGGACTTGGGGATTTAGACAGATAGGCTTAGGCTTGTTTCTCCCTCCCGTCCTCCCTTCCTCCTATCCCCTCTCTACCTCCCTTCCTCTTTCCTTCCTTCTCTCCCCCATCCCTCCCTTTCTCTCTTCCTCCCTCCTTTCCCCCTCTCTTCCTCCTTCCCTTCCTCTATTCCTTCTTCCTTCCCTTCCTTCCTCCCTTTCTCTCTTCCCCACTTCCTTCCTCCCTCCCTCTCTTTTCCTCCCTCCCTCCCTGTCTTCCTCCTTTCCTTCTCCTTCCCTCCCTCCCTCCCTCCCGTTGTTTGTTTAAACAGGACACTTTCTTCCAGACCTCTTAACATTTTTCAGCTTGACTTTTGTTGACTTTTATTTTAGAATGCATTTGAAAATGAGACTAAGGAGCTGTTTTGTCCTGGGCCGTCCCAGATAGCTTGGGTCTAGTAAACAGGCTCCAGATGAGAGCGCAGCCCCTCCAGCCTCATTCCTTTTTAGGGAAGAGGCTCTCACTCCCCAGCCGCACTGGTTTCTGGGAGTTTGACTCTCTGCCCTCGCTTCGGTTTCATCAGCAGCGTGATTTCTGCAGTGATTTTTTTTTCCCCCTCGTGACAAAAGGAAGAAGGACTCGTGCGTGGGGTCCTGGCTCACATGTGGAGTTCAGGCTGGTTCTAGACAGCACTCCTTAGGGCTGCTGCTGCTCTTATCTCTGCCTCCACTTCCTGACAAGGGATGATAATCACGTCTTGGAGCTCTTGATCTGGACTTGATAATTAAATAAAACTATGGAACTATCCTTGAATGACACACATCCCCAGCAGAGCAAAACGTGTAATTGTCTGACTGGGACTCCAAGGAAGTGGCCTCTGAGATTTTTTTTTTAAAGGACTTAGGGTGAAGGAGAGGCACATGGCCTGCTACATATTATACACCTCTGATTTTTGCCTTGTTATTTTTTGTGTGTTTAAGACAGGATCTTGTTTTGTAGCCCAGATCGGCATGGGACTTATGACTTTAATCCCCCTGCCTCAGCCTCTTGAGTTCTGAGATTTCAGACATTGCGCTGAAATGGTTTTTGTCATCTTGATACAAAGTTAGATGTTTGAGAGAAAGGAACGGCAACTGAGAAAATTCCTCCGCCAGGCTGGTCTGTTCACAAGCCTGTGGGACGTTTTCTTGATGGATGATGACACCATTGGACTTGGATCTTTGCGGGCTATGTCGTCTCTGGGCAAGTGGTCCTGAGTTGTGTAAGATACACAGACTGAGGAAGCAGGGAGGAGCAAGCCAGTAGCACGACATTCTCCAGGGCCTCTGCTTCTGTTCCTGCCTCCGCGTTCCAGTCCCGTCTTCCCTCAGTGACAGAGCGGGACCTGAGAGTTGGAAGCCAAAGTAAAGCTACTCTTCTCCAAGTTGCTTTTGGTCATCGTGATGATCACGGCGCTAGACTCCTAATTAAGATGGATCCGTACCACCAAGTGCAGCAGATGCTGTTTCTGGTGCTAAGGGCTGGGTTTTTTTTTTTTTTTTTATGAGATCTTAGTCTTGTTAGCAGATGTTGTGTTGTCTGAGGGGGTGGGATTCCTCGTGGCCTCTCAGCCACACTGGTCTGGTAGCACCAACATGGTGGTCTCTAAGAATGGTTCAGCTTCTCAATCCACTAAAAAAGCCTGAAACCGCCTTGCCTGGGTGTGAGGGTACCACAGTAGAACCAGCTGGAGAGCAGGTATGGCTCATCTCCCTCCCCCACCCCCGCCCGCAGGTCTAGTGGTTCAGGAAGCTCCAGTTGCTATGGCATCATTCTGTATAGCTGGCCAGCGCTGCATCGAATCCCCTCCCTGTCAGCAGTGGGAGTTGAAACCTGATGAGGCTCAGGGTCTTGCTAGAGGTCACATCTGCAAACTGCTAGGACGGGGATTCTAACCCAGTCAGGCAGGTGGATTCCAAAGATCGCTCTCCCGTTCGGACTCAGCATATGCTGCCTCCTGAAAGTTACTGTTCAAGACTGGTTTGTGTAATGCATGCGTATGAGGGAGGAACTGAATTCTGTGTATCTTACCAAGGGAAACCTAAGACCCAAACACATTACACAACTCTCTTCTGGCATGTGACAAGTAGGTGACAGGCAGAGAATTTGATGTGGCACCTTGTGAGGCATAGCCTCTCCCGGATCCAGCCTCCTAAGGTGGTTGGCACGGTAGCATCCTGACAGACCGCTGTGGGTCAGGCCAGTGTCAAGGCTCCAAAGGAGGAATGTTGAGGAGATAGAGTCCGAGAGCTTGCAAAGGATCCTTAACCATGTGGAGGAGCCACAAAGCCTTTCTAAAGGCTGGGACGGGTCCTGTCTAGCCTTCTATCTCCCTGTTTACTTCTTCAAACCACCACTGAGGTCCCTTCTGGAAATCTGTACAGTGTACAGGCCTCTCTCCTGTCAGAGGAGGCCGAGAAATAGCAAAGGGCAGCCTTCGCTTTTATCTCCTGAGATAGAGGAGAACTCCACAGTTATGAAGTCGGAGGCCAGCCAAGCCTTTGACACTGTCCAGCTCTGCCTGCAGAGAGAAGCACCAGCAGGGCCAGATGACCACCATGCAGGCTTGACCAGGGGCTGCTCAGCAGTAAAGGAAATCCAGGTGCCCCAAGGCTGAGTCTTCCACAGGCAACCAGAAGGCTGTATTCTGTAATCCCTGGCTTTTCCTGGAATGCCCAGAGCTGAGGACTCATCTGAGGTAAGGAGCAAGTCAGCAAATCCCCAGTGCCACGGTAAACTGCTCTGTACAGAGTCTAAGGGCGGTGGGTCTGCCTCTTACCGGGCTCTTGCTTGCACTATGCTATGCATAGTGTGAATCTAGGAGTGTGTTCCCAGTCGATGGAGAACCCGCAGAGCTCGTGTGAAGTCCTGGACTGGATTTCCAGTGTCTCGTAGAGGGGGACGGAGGCTCATGCCTGTAACCCCACCACTAGGCAGGGAAGATCAGAAGCTAATGTTAGCCTTAGCTACATGGCAAGTTGGAGGCCAGCCTGGGCTACATGAGACTCTGTCTCAAAAACAACAGTATGGTTGACTATGGCCCACACTATCCTATACATGTTAGCTATTACTAAAATTCTTCAATGCAGGCTGACTGCATGAACTCTCCTCGGAGGGCTGAGCCTTACCCGGGTGTGCTCCACAAGACAGCAGTGTAACAGGCTAAAACACTCATCTCCCGGTTCTGCCTCACGGACTGACAAATCTCCCTGCTCGTCCTGGAGCTCATGACTGACTGAACGGACATGTCTACTGTCTCAGGTGTGGCTCCATTTGAAGTCCCTTCTGCATGAGGGCCTTTCTGCAACCGTGGGGTCAGCTAAGAGGACAGATGGGAACCGAGCCCTGAGGTGGCAGGCCTCTCCCGGCCAGCCTTGCAGAGGCGTCAAATCCAATGTCCGCTGTTCTGCTCAGCTTCCCTGGGATCTCAGAGTATCACAGCTGCCTTAACAGCCCTGTTAACGTTCTTTCCCTAGTGTCTTATAACCCCCAGTGCTGTTCAACATTGGATAAGCAAACAAACCACATCACGACTTTTTTTTAATAGCCAAAGGTGAATGTTTTTATTTTTCAAATGCAATATAACAGTGTATATGCTATCATGAAAATGGAATAACAAACACAATAATAGACTGTATGCTATTTGGGGAAGTCATTTAACATTGAATTTAATATTAGTATGAGCTTATATTTAATGTTTCTTAGGCAAATATTCTTCATATAATTACATATAAGTATATTATCTATCTATATATGTGTATTTGGAGTTAACTCTCAGGTTTCCTCACTCATCCTTCTGTTTTGCAGGAGGCTTATGAAGTGGATCAAAAGTAAACTGTCTGTAAACCTTTGAGTACCAGAAATGGCTCAGAACTAGAATACTGATGAACATGGGCATCAGGACAAAAATCAAGGCAGCTACCAGGTAGATCCTTGATCTGGGAATCAGTCCTAAGCTCTCAATAGCAGTAACAGTCGTTAGGTTACAGAAGCTATAGTTTGGATCCAAGATCTTTACACGAAACCCATACATTCCAATACACAATATAGACCATTTCATGTGGTTTTATTAGAATAGTTTAGAATCTCGTATAGTTGACTTAGGTCTCCTGGCTTCCCAATAGCATAAGAAAAGCAAGGTCTGTAGTTCTGAGGCCCCAGACATCGTCCAGTGGGAGGCCTGGGTTTTCTTCTACATCGAGTCCCATGTCTTTAATACAACCATTCTGCTGCACGGTAGAATTAAAGGCGTAGTTGTTCCTGCCCTGGATTTCCCATACCATAAAATTTGCGCTGACTCTTAACAAATCCATCTTCATCATACAATTCTACTACAGGGTAAAATGTTTCCTCCAATTGAAGTGTCCGAGGGTAGCTGTATTTTGCCACGTCATACTTTACTTTCAAATTTTCAGGTGGGCTGTCTCTCAGAAGCTCCTGGTCAATCACATAAGAAAAAAAAATCATGACATTGACATCCACTCCTATTAAATATTTTGGAGGTTCAGTCCATCATCATCAAGGTGGGAGCATGGCAGCTTTTTAGAGCACTGACTGCTCTTCCAGAAGTCCTGAGTTCAAATCCCAGCAACCACATGGTAGCTCACAACCATCTGTAATGGGATCTGATGCCCTCTCTGGTGTGTCTGAAGACAGCTACAGTGTACTTATATATAATAAATAAAACTTTTTTTTAAGAAAAAATAAGTTGCTATAGGAATCTTTTTTTCAGTAATCTGTCATATTTTTTTCAGCAAAGAGAGCTCAAGAATGGTTAACTTGATATTCATTGTTTTGAGAGAGTGTCTCCTGTAGCCCGGGTTGACCACAGACTTCATGTGTAGCAGAGCATGACCTTGAACTTTGGCTTGTTCCTCTACCTAACAGTCGTGACTATAGTCCCCAGACACCAGCCTGGTTTCATGCAATGTTCTGTGCATGCTAGGTAAGAACTCTGCTGACTTAAGCTACCTCCCCAGATTCTGAGTTTTAAAATTAATTTACTTTGGGAGGTTTCCACATGTGTCTATGTGTTAAACATATTCCTCTTCCTTTGCTGCCTTTCTCTATCAGTTCTCTCTGTCTCCTTAAACAGTTTTTCTTCTACTTTCATGCCGTGTGTGTGTGTGTGTGTGTGTGTGTGTGTGTGTGTGTGTGTGTGTGTATGTGTGTGTGATGTACCTATATAAAAATATAGGAACCACAGTGAGAGCAAACTTAACATTCTGGTTCACCTCGACCCAGATGAGGCCCAGGACCACACTGCTAACAAGCTCTGGGAAGGTGCTCTACTGCTAGGCTCACATCTGTCACATCTGGTTTACTGACACATAACTATGATGCTGTTACCACGCGGGTTTGAGCAGACGCTTCGCCAAGAGATTTGAGAATAGCAAATGCCACTTGAAAAGCCATTCCACATTGCTAGATATTGAGGAAAACAAGTGAACAGCCTGAGAGTCCAGAAAACACCCATTCAGATGGTTAAAATAACATACACACACTCACACATACATGTGCATGCACACATGCACATGCACACGCATAAATGAACCATTGGTAAAGACACGAAACAAGTGAAGCTTTCAGACACTGCTGGTGGGAGTGTGAAATGTAACTGCTTAACCTGTTTTGTAGGCTTTCATTCTGACTGCCTCTTTGACTGTGAGGGTTCTAGGCAAGCATTCATTTAGCCACTACTTCCAGATCCAGGTTTCCTTTTAAAACAAAGTTAAACACCTGCTCCTAAACCCAGAAATTTCACTCCTATTGGCTGATAATTTTTCACCTGGGTTAATTTACGTTCACACGACAATTCATGCCAACTGCACAGGAGGCTGACAGTTTACTCATACCCAAATAACTCAAATATCTCCCAAGTGAGCGGATTAGCAATGGGCGGATCCAACTATGTTCAGCACACGCCTAGTTTAAAAGCAAGTGAAACGAACCCCAGACCATGATACACACACCAAACACAGAAATGCTGAAATGGGTCCTTCTAGGTGAAAGGAGTCAGTAACAGAAGTAGGACGGAACGTTCTGAAACAGTCGGTTGCAGAGGTTGTTCGCGTCGGAGGTTTGGGGTGTGGTGTGGTGGGGAAAAGGAATGATTGCAGAGACACGTGAGCATTTTATGGCCCAAGGAAGCCTGTATATGGTTGCTGTGGAGTTTATATGAGGACAAAAATCCTTCTAGATGCCGAAACAGGACGCATGTGAGCATTATGCCTCTGAAGTAGCACTGACAACACGAACTTGAGGCGGTTCCCACGTGCTTGTGGAATTAAGGTCCAAACATCCTAGCGAGGCCCGTTTCTAATGGTGCCTGCAAAGGCCAGCTCACCTTTGCCGTCACCCAAACACACACTGGGTTTCTTCTCAGTCTGTTAGCTCCTCTACTGGTATTATACCTCTGTTCCTGTTCTCTCTCTCTCTCTCTCTCTCTCTCTCTCTCTCTCTCTCTCTCTCTCTCTCTCTCTCCTCCCTCCCTCCATCAGGAAAAGCAAGGAGGGACCCTCCCCCCTCTCCCCAACCCCCATTCCCTGCAACCAGAAAGTGATGTCTGCGACCTCGGTCTTAGGTCTACTGTCTGCTCTGACCTTGTTCTTTGACTCTTCCACATCTTCCCATTGGCTTTGCCCCTTCCTAGGATAAAGAACGCTAACTTGCTCTCCCCAAACCCCCTACACATCCCTCACAGGCTACCTCCTGTGACTCTAGCAGTAAGAACCTGCTCCTTTCCCTGTTCTGCGCATGCCTGGATCACAGACTGCGCTCTGCTCTGTATCTGATGCTCGCTCGCATCCTTACTCGGTTCCCTTTCTTGTTCAGCTGTCAGTTCTCGAGGACAGGAGCTGCACCTTAATCACCTTCGAATACTGGGAATGGATTCTGTTTATTACACAAACTAGGTAGACATTAAAAGCACGGAGTGAATGGACGACTTCTCCCGGTAATAGCCTTTGTCTCTCACATTAGCCCCAAGTGGTATTATGGGAAGGTAAGGCTGCCATGGCACCTTCTCTCAGGCAAGAACTCAGTCCTTTTAAAACTTCAGCGGCCTCAGCTGCAACAAGTTTTTTAGACACAAAGTATCCACTTAGACAAACAGCGTGTGCTGGGGAGGCTGCAATGAGAGTTGCCTCGCCACGGGGAGGCCCAGCATGGAGGCCTGCTCTGACTCAACACATGCATTCTGCATAGGTGAGAAGACAGCCCAGCCGCTGACAGGAGCTGTGGCATGTCACCTGCTGGTGGTGATTGACACCTTGTCCTCACTCCCCTGTTAGAGAAGGGTTCCTCGCCTCCCCACCCTTGTCCTCTGGAGGAGGCAGCCGCCCTGACAGACTGTCCTCCCAGTAGGGCTGTTCCCAGGCCCTGTCACCGGCTCATCAACCATCACCACAGTTTCTCCTGGCCCTCGAGTGCTGACAGCCAGTCATGAGAGAGATGCATGCCTGTGGACGCTGGCAGATGACTCCCATGCTACTCACTGGGAACCAACAGCTGGAGAACCCAAACGAGAGCGCCAAAGCTTCGACCAAACTCTGATAATGTCATACTTTAGTCCCGAGGGAGAAACATACACCAACACGCACATGTAAATGTATACATACACACGCATACTTCCATTCACACGTATATACACATTCACATAGACATACTTATTTATATCTGTCCCAGTTGGCGTTCCTACTGCTGTGGTGAGACACCATGACCAAAGCCACTTGGGGAGGAGAGGGATTCTTGGGCTCATACTTCCACATCTTAGTCCACCATCGAAGGACGTCAGGACAGGATCTCAAACTGGGCGGGAACCTGGAAGCAGGAGCTCATACACCGGCCGTGGAGGAGTGCTGCTTACTGACTTGCTCAGCCTGATTGCTCATAGACACCCAGGACTGTCAGCCCAGGGATGGTACCACTCACAATAAGGCTAGGCCCTCCCCCATTCATTACCAATTAAGAAAATACCCTGCAGCCTGATACTGTGGAGATGCTGCTTTTCCTTTTTGATTTTTTTTTTTTTTGAGATAATGGTTTCTAGACTCACTCTGTAGACCAAGCTGGATTTGAACTCACCGCCATCCACCTGCCTCTGCCTCCCAAGTGCTGAGATTAAAGTTGTGCACCACCATGCCCAGCTTTATGGAGGTGTTTTTCTCAATTGAGGTTCCTTTCTTTCAAATAACTCTAGCTTGTGTCAGGTGGGCATAACATACCCGTGTACATACTTGTACATACGGACATACATCAGGGTCAGACTCCAGAAGTTTGAGCCAGCCTGCCTGCCTAAGTTGTACTGAATGGGTTTTCTTCTTGGACCCCAAAGTTCAGTATTCTGCTAACAGTAGAGCTTGCAGGGTAACCCCACAGTCATTGAGCACTGTATTCCAAGACACTGGGCAGATAATGTGCCTCGTGCATATTATCTCATTTAATCCTCATACCTGACCATATGTGACATTCATAAAGGCCAGCACCTATCTTGAACTCGCGTCTGTAGAGTTCTCAAATCTGCACTTCACCCCTAGGCTCAACCCTAAAACTGAGGCTCTCACAAAGCTCTCAGGAAGACCCACAAAGAGTGCCTGTCTCTTGCTCTTCTGTGGCTTCTGTGTCTCTCTACCCTGCTTCTCACGTAAAGCCAGTGCTGCTCCATCCTTCCTGCCGTTTGGGATCTCAGGCTCCTTTCGAGAAGGCAGACCTGTGTGGAGGGGGGCAGGTTTCCATCCTCTCTGTCCTGAAAGTCCTGCAGACACCAACACTGGGCTGGTACCCAGGAGCCTCGGTATTAAAACTCAGCACTAAATCAGCTAGCATCCCTTTCCTCACTGTCTCTCTCTTATCACTGAATAGTGCCAGTGTTTATTATACTGGAAACACACACCCATACATGCATGCACACACGCACACACGCACACATGCACACATGCACACATGCACACATGCACTGCCCTGTGTGATTACTCTGCTTCCAGCTCCGTGCCTAGCAGAGCCCTCAGGGATACAGGTTACTGCCTTGTGTGCAGCTTCTCTCCAGAATGTTCTGACCTGAGTTCATCAGCTGTGCTCCAGGGAGGAGACAGAAGATCAGGAGGCTTCAAGTCAGGTCTCTTTGTCTTCTTATCCTGTTCAGGACCACAATGCTCCTCTGATCTGCTTCTCTTCCCCTCCCCCTGAAAGCCTCACACATGAACCAACTCTGCAGGCGTCCCGTGCCATTCAGCAAGGCAGGTCCAGGCGTATTATGATGGTTTGAATGTTACTGTCCCCATCCCAGTCAAAGTCACATATGAGATGCTGTATTTGGGGAGGTCTTCAGGAAATGTAGTCATGAGAGTTCCACCTTCATGAGTGACATTAATAAGACCTACGCTCTTTCCCTGAAGTTGAGGAAACAAAGTTCAGATCTGCTGGTGCCTTGATCTTAGACTTCCCAGACTCCACTACTACGAGGCAGAAATTTCTGATGCTTATAAACTACTCTGTCTAAGGTATTTATATCATGAACAGACTAAGACGTGCTTCTGAAATATCAGAAAAAACAAATTTAGCCAGTGGAGAGAGTCACAGTACACACGTGAATATCACAGATACACATATACATACGCATGCACACAGACACACATACATTGACAAACATTCGCACATAGACATACTCATTCGCACACGTGCACGCGCGCACACACACACACACAATTAAGGGGCTTCACTTGAGTATTTAGTCGTTGATTCCCTTAGTAAAAGAGCCCCTCATATTTTGCTGAGAATCATCTCTTCCCCCACCCCACATGCTTCCTGGGCTCCTGGTGGGAATTTAGAGCCTTGCATTTAAACCAAATACTTCTGTCCTCAGCAACTTTCCATCCTGGCATGTTGTTTTCTTTCTTTCCTTTCTTTGAATTTTACATACATGTATGTCTGTGTGCTGTGCGCATGCCTGGGGCTCGCAGAGGCCGGAAGAGAGCAATGGATGCTCTGGGAGCAGAACTACAAATGGTCACAGCCATGTCTGGGTCCAGTCAAACCCAGATCCTCTGGAAGAGCAGCTAGTGCGTTTCACTGGCAAGCCATTATCTCTAGCCCAGGGTTGCTAGATTTTCATTATATCACTTGTCACTGTGCTTCTTTATCCACTACTTATCATCTCTCCCCCATCACCCTGAAATATGAGCTCCGTGAGCCCCGGCTCCTTATCTGTCTTACCCTGTGCTGTGTGCACAGGCCGGCCGCGTGGCGGGCTCTCAGCAAGCCTTGAGTGGATGAAAGGATGACTAAGCGCTCAGTCTTTTGTTGCCGTCTCCATCTTGATTAGCCCCTGCATGCATTACCCATGTGCCTCAGAGACCCACAAAAGCTAAGCTCTGCAATCACCCTAAGGGGCCCCTTAGCAAACGGGACAACTGTGAGGAGCTGAAGGTGTCGCTTCATCTCTGGAAGAGCACAGAAAGGTGGGTATTTTTGCTGTTTGTTCCTCCTGTGGCCAGCATTTGCACAATGGCTCTCCACAGCAGCAATTCAAGGAGCAACTCAAGGAACCCACTTGCCTCCTTCTGTCTGCCACTGAGTTTAAGCAGGGAACTTGTCAGCCACCATTGCTACACCTTTCAGGCCCTGTACAGCTATCTTCAGACTCCTCTCACCTTTCTAGCGCGTCATTGGTCCATTTGGTTGCTGTTGTCAAGGTAACGGTAGGCGGAGCTTTTGCCTCTAGGGGTATTAACGTGAGCCACCAGCAGGAGATATGTCAGCAACTGTGGGCCCACTTGACTCTCTGACTGTAGACTGGTTCCAGGCAGCTTGAGCACCAAAGCTCAGGGGCACACTAACAGGCTGGGGCACAGCAGACTGTGGGTGTTATGTTGCCTCTGAACACTGTGTCACTTTATCCACTGCTTAGGGACTAATGGCTCAGGAATAGAAAGGGAAGGTTATAGCCCTGTCCCTGGTAATCCATGGACTGTGATCTGCGTGCTCAGCCCACGTCAGCAGTTTGATTTCAAGGGTTGGTTTGCGTGTGTTGGTGGAAGATTCAGGGTCTTATCTAACCCATGAATTTCCAAAACAATTTCTAAGGTACTTTTCAGAAACACAGCACTCTTAAAATTAAAGGTTAATATACGGCTTCAAGAAAACATAGAAGAGTATAAAAGGAAAAGGCAGCTTTGTAAATAGTGGTATTTAGAAAATACATACATACATGCATGCATACATACATACATACATACATGTGTATATACTGTCCTTTTGGCAGGAGGAAGGATTCATAATTTGGTAAAATTTATCCAGACTGCTTCTACTTAGCAAAATGTCCTCAGTTACTTCTCTATATTAGCCTTATGCTAAATGCTACAAAAGATTTCACTGAGCGACGATACCACAATTTACCTAACTATTCCCTGACAGATGGGTGCCCAGGTTACCAATGGTTTATTAGTATGATAAAAGCACTATGGTAAACAGCTAGTGTGAGTCACCAGCTCCAATGCATGAAAGATGAGATGCTCATTAAAGGCACCAACACTTCAGGTCACAAAAGACCCAGTGTGTATAGAGAGAGTCTGAGGGCCAGAGTAGAGATGAATCGCACCAGTCCCACTGACACCAAGTCCTAGGTTTGTTCGTGCCAGCATGTGTCTTGTACAGAGGTCTCTCCACGTCTGAGGAACACTCTCATTCTCCGGACACATGCCACATGGGCTGAGTCACTGAGTGCAATTTTTATCCAGAACTTCAGGGGGCCCCATGAGCTGCCTGATATGCAGGTGCTACGCCATGTGTGGATAGAATAAACTCAGCTTATTAGCTTAAAGGTCCGGGGACAAGCTGATCCCAGCACTAGGAGCCTTGCCTGGAGATCCTGGGGTGGCAGAGTCTACACTTTCCTGTCCATAGGCTCTAGACAATGCACACACACGCCTCTGTACATCATCAAACCTTTTCTCTAAATCAAAAGGAAAACTAAAGGGATTGGGTGGTCAGACCTCACAGCCAGTGAAGTCTTCATGCAACATTCAGGTCTAGGTAGAAATGGGGTAATAAAGTCATGGGACCCAGCCGGGTGCTGGGTAGCAATTTCCTCTGAACTAAAACATTCTATCTCAGAAGGAAGCAAGATGATCTAAGGGGAGGAAAAACATTCCATTTTGAGGGGCTCGCTGAATCACAGGAAGTAAACAACTCAGAAGCTTTAGGAAGTCCTTGAAATCAAGTGGATTCACTTGGCCCCTTACCACCTTATGTAAGCCTTAAGTAAGGACTGCTGAGCCATACCTTTCTACAGGGAGAGGCAGGACAAGACCAGCAACCTGGAAAGGACACTGTCCAACCTGCTGAGCTGCCTGCCACCTAGGCAAGTTGCTCCAGGTTCCCAGCT
Organism: Rattus rattus; assembly: GCF_011064425.1. Lineage (NCBI taxonomy): Eukaryota > Metazoa > Chordata > Mammalia > Rodentia > Muridae > Rattus > Rattus rattus. Next base: position 16,830,566 of record NC_046164.1, read on the forward strand.
TTTGTGAGCTGTCACTCATACTGGGATAGGCTTTGGTGATGTAGCTGTCTTTGAGTCATTTCTGCTTATATAGGTAACCCTTCACCCACAGTCCCATAAGTAACCCAATACAGCTGTTTTGTTCACAAACTTGAATGTTAGTGATCTCCTTACTTTGGTCTGTCATTGTTCCTCTTCTCATCTCCCTGAGAATGGTAATAGTGTGGCACAGCACTGGGTTGCAGGAATAGTAACAGTGTGGCAGCACTGGGCTGTGGGGAATGGTAACAGTGTGACACAGCCCTGGATTGCAGGAATAGTAACTGTGGCAAAGCACTGGGCTGTGGGGAACGGTAACAGTGTGACACAGCACTGGGTTGCTATACTCTAGGTGGAAATAGAGTAGCAGAATTTTGGTTTCATAGCAAACTTCAGAGTGATTATCCAATCACTCTAGAAAGGTCGAGAATATAGGAAACACCCTCCCCCAGGGGTGATTGAGCGGGTGAGTTACTGTCTGCTGCCCTCAATTACTCAATTCTAGGAATTAAGGATGAGACAAGACTGGAAACCTATTGGATCCTTTTCAATGTAACCTGGACCTGAGTATCTGGAGGATCTGTAAGAGGCCAATGTCTCCCGCTGCAGGCGCATGACTAAGAATCTTGAGCTCAATAGAGAATCCTGGGCCTTACACATTTCAGCACCACCTTGGAGCCACCCCACTTTCTGGGTGATGGATGAGGCATGAAAAGTGAATTACAGCCCCACCTCTGCACAGGCGGAGATTGAGAGAGAAGGCAAGGGATGGCCTGAGGAACTTAAGGGAAGGCAAAGATGCCCAGAGTCCTAAGGCTGCCACACCTCTGGCAGAAGATAGACCCTAATCAGCATCCCAGTTAGGAGTCCAGAGACCCCTGAGCTCCATCCACAGAACAAGTCACACCCATCTCTCCATTTTCCCTTCTCTGAGTTGAGAATGGCTGCAGCCTGCATCCCTTTTGTGTGAATAGTACAGCTTTAACACATTTACTGGGAAGTTACCACACATGCCATGAGACCAGCCCTTCCCTCTGACCAAGTCCAGCATTGACAAGGGGCCTTTCCCAATGTAGTTATGTTTCAAGAACTTGATTTGATCCATGCAGTAAGCAAAACAATGTGAAAGCCCACATTGCATTAAAATTCTGTTACATTGTGTATATTGGAGCTAGGTGAGGAGAACCCAAGCTGGGAAAGCAAACAAGGAAGAGAGTGTGGAGAACAGGACAAAGCCCAGGTTCAGAATAACAAAGGCTCACAGAGACACTCAGTTAGGGTGCTGCAGAGGAGGAACACACAGTGTGGACAAAACGTCAGAGCGTGTTTGTTTGTTTCCCTTAGAAATTGTTCTCTTATCAGGAAAGATTGTGGTTGCAGATTACCTTTCATTAATTTATTCACATATTTATGTATTCAATATTCATATCTCACTCTGTTGCTTGAGTACTGGGAGAAGCACAAGGCAGAAGTTTCTAAGACTTGGCCTAAAAGACTTTTCCATTAAAAGATAACCTGGCCCTGAGGTGCAGGAATGCCTGGGTACAAACCTTGCATCTCCTGGTTCTGCAACACCGGGCAAGTCACTCAACTTCTCTGGCCTTCAGCATCCTTGCTTAGAAGATAGGAACAATGATATTATTCCTTCTTTCATCTGTTGTGGGGAATAAATTATTTAACGAAATATTTAGAATGGCCCCAATAAATGAGAGCCATTATTAAGAAGGGAGTTTCCAAGAAAGACAATGGTCTCATCTTCCAACATTGGCAGCTTATTCTCTGCATCATCATAGTTAAATATTTTGCTTTTCCTTTACATGTGTAATGATCTATTTCCTTTCTTTTAACATTTATCATGTTCCGCCTCCATTTTACAAATCCTTCTGAAATAGACAAAAAGACAACACCCAAAAATCCCACACTTTAGCACCCTCCACCCACGATCTGAGTTTAATCTTGTTAGTGCTTGAAGCTCCACATTCCTCTCACACTTGAAGGTGTGTGGTAGGGCGTGACACTATTGCAGGCCTCCAAGTAGGTTCTCAAGTCATTGCCCGGGTTCCCTGGAGCTTTGCAAGTGAGCTGGACCAGTCCCTCAGCTCACTGTCATTGCACAGCACAAGGCACTCCCTAGCCCACTGCTGTGTACTAAGCCTCTGCAAGAGAAATGCTAATCATGTCTCAAGACTGAGGGTGTGCCTGCATGGAGCTGAAGAGGCAAAACAGATGGGTTTGGTTTTAGGGTTCCACCCACTCCTTACTGTGTGGGTGTTGGTGACCTCAGAGTAGAAATGGCCTAGAGAGCCTTGGATCTCATGAGTTGAAACAGTCCTTGTATGGATGGGGATCTGGAGGGACCTGAGACCCAGTGAAACTCTCCTCCCTGGATTTCCAGGAGGTCAACCTCCACCAAGCAGCTCACCCATCCTCCTGAATATACATGACCTCTTCAGTCTGTTCCCTGTTTTCTCAGTACAGAAACAGAGACAGAAGGAAGCAGGGAACATGGAAGACAGCCCTCCCTGAGGAGCCAAGTAACCGTTCCACAGAGTGTGTTAAAGCGCCAGGCCACTGCTGCTGGTGTCACTCTGACTCCCTGGGAGATGGTCAGAAGCATAGAGATGCCTCAACCTATGGCCCTTGGTCAACACAGCATGTGGTGAAGACCTCCAGACTGACTTCACAGAGGTAAAGTTGTCTGGGAATGGGGGTGTGGTTGAGTAGTGGACAGATGCTTGGGTTTATCCAACCAGGCTCACTTCTGAGGCCCCTCCCCTCTAGACATCTCATAAGTAGGGCTCAGCTGGGACACATGACCACATTGGGTGATTTCCCTTGGGGCTACGTAGCCTAGAGTCAAATTGCCAAGACTGTCGAGTAGAGGTTCCCTTATTTGCTGTGCCCACAAATACTGACATAGCCTCTATTCTCACTCATGTGTTAGACTATTATCATGATTACAACAGCTACCATTTATTATTTGCTAATATATGACAGGTACTAGAAGGAAGAGGGGAGCAGGAGATGATATCAGGAAAGGGAGAATAATATACTATTATACATGCTTTCTCATTGTATCCTTGGTTTTGGGGTTTTTTGTTGTTGTTGTTATTGTTTAAGATCTCTCTCTCTCTCTCTCTCTCTCTCTCTCTCTCTCTCTCTCTCTCCCTGTGTGTGTGTGTGTGTGTGTGTGTGTGTGTGTGTGTGTGTGATGCCTCATATGGTCATATGCAGGTGCTACAGAGGCCAGAAGAGGGAGATGTAGAGCCCCTGGAACTGGACTTATAGGTGCTTGGAACCAGCGGATAGGGGTGATGGGATCTGAACTCAAGTCTTCAGCAAACATTCTTAACCCTGAGCCATCTCTCCAGCTCCCTCTAGGTTTTTTAACTCATTTATCTTTTTTAATTATTCTAAAATTGTAACCAGTTTCTGAAAAGCCTCTCAGAGCCCTGCACATGGGCCATACTGTTACGGTTCCAATGAGGACTGAACGCTAGTGAAACAAGGAACTTTTCTCTGACAGGAAGTTGAAGTAGGAAGGCTTTAGACATGGTTTCAAAGCTGAGCCTCATGATACCAGAAGCCTTCTGGATAGTACAGACGAAAGCACGGGGCCAGACATGGATGCTGGCAACAGACGACGAAAGCACAGGGCCAGACATGGATGCTGGCGTGTTGGCTGAATTATTTTATTGGGTTCTTATACTTCTAACTCCCTTCCAACCTTTATTCCACCTTGATCCCTTGCAATCCTCAATACTAGGTAGGAGAGAAAGAAGGTGAGAGTGGAAAGGCGACCTAGGCCTCCACAGGCTACTACTTCCTGTTGATCAGTGTTGCTGGGTTCCTTGGTGCAAGTCAAATCTTTGTTGTCAGGTCAGCCCCAACTTCTTCTCATCAAACCTCAACAACAACCAGGAACAACAGTTACCTTCTTCAGAGCACCTCCTGCCCCTCTCACAGCTCTGGCATTTATTCCCTCTCCCGAGTTCTCAGAATTAAACTCTCTGCAACAGACAAAGACCACACCCCTCCTAGAGCGTGAGACAATCACAGTCAGCTGCTGCGGACAAACTGAAGCAGCCCCGTATCCCACACCTGGGATTAAAACAAGAACATAATTGAGTTTTTAAAGAAACCAAAGTTTTGGGCTGGAGAGATGGCTCAGCCATTAAAGGCTAGGCTCATAACCAAAAATATAAAAAAAAACCCAAAGTTTTCACTACACGCGGATGCAATTTAAACTCCTCAGTCTGCTTCCATAGTTTAGACTTATTGGCTGCCATGTGCCCCAGACCCTGCCAAGACTAGTGTTGTAATCACCGTTCTGTTGCTATGGAGAGGCACCATGACCAAGGCAACACTTATGAAAGAAAGCATTTAGTTGGGAGCTTGCTTACAGCTTTGGGGGTTTAGTCCATTGTCGTGGTGGCAGGGGGACAGGCACTGGAACAGTAGCTGAGAGAGACATTGGGACTTTCATGTGCTTTTGCTACCTCAAGGCCACCTCTAGTGACATGCTTCCTCCAACATGGCCAGACATCTTAATCCTTATAATCCTTTCAAATAGAGCCACTCCCTGATGGCAAAGCATTCAAGTACAAGAGGCTGTGGGGGCCATTCTTATTCAAACCACAACTGCCTTCTCTTTGATGTTGTTTTCCTCTTTTCTTTTTTTTTTCTCTTTTCTTTTCTTTCCTTTCCTTTTCTAGACAAGGTTTCTCTATGTAACAACTCTGGCTGTCCTGGACTCACTCTGTAAACCAGGCTGTCCTCCAACTCACAGAGATCTGCCTGCCTCTACCTCCTGAGTGCTGGGATTAAAGGTGTGCACTACCACGCTCAACCCCATAGCTACTTTCTTAAGGTACACGGTCAGGTGCAGAGCCTCTCTGGTGTAGCTTCCTTTGTAATCACAGAGGTTGCAGCAGCTGCAGTCGTGGCTTTTCTGAGGCAGGGTGAACTGAACACTCAGAGGTTAGTTTCCCTGGCCCTGAGGATTTAAGAAGGTACAGTAAAAAGAACACAGAGCATCTATCTCTCCAGTACCACACATAAGTCTGCGCAGGAAACTGCAGGGAATGTACAGTTGATACCAATCATGAAGCAGCAACTTCAGGTCTGCTCTTACCCAGAGTTTGTTGACTGACTGACTGACTGACTGACTGACTGACTGACTGACTGTATCTAGCCAGCTTGTGCGAAAAGTTAACTCACCATTCGGCCATGGAACTAAACTATGCTTTAGCCTTCTTCAAAGTAAGAGACGCGTGTGCGACATGTTGCTAAGTCTTCACAGCTGTGTGTGTGTGTGGAGAACTATGTGCTATTCCCATGTGCAAATCTCCTAAGTTGCCTGCCTGGCATGCAGCCATGCCTCAGTTCCTCCATGGCAGCCCGGAGGTAGCCCAGTGACCGTCCTCTGGGACACAGATGAGCAGGGGACCAGAGCTCAGATGCAGCAGCAGCCAGCGTCATTCAGAAGAAGGCGAGAGTGACTTGCTAGAGTGTAGAAGCATCTAGGAGGGTTTAGATGAGCGTGCTGGGAGACGGCAGAAGCAAACGGTTGGAGGATCTGCTCGACAACAGACAAGAGAGTGGTGCATCTTCAAAGGCACCATTCTGAGAGGAGAAGGGAACCATCAAAGCTGACAGAGGTCAGGCAGAAATGATGCTGTCTGTCTACACTAACAAAACAGAGAGGCTCAGAGGCTGGCAGGTGGCAGGGGCAAGGGACCCTGATTTCTTATTTCTGTCCGTCACTCTGTGTACACACTGTGCTTCGCTGGACTTGCCCTCAGATTAAAAACCTGCTGCTTTGCCTAACACACGGTCTTATTTATAGACTGTTACTATGTAAAGCTATTCCACATTTCTAAAGTGACAACAGGTCCTTAAGCAGAATTCTTGGCTGTGACACAGCAAAAGTGTTTAAGAAAGATTAGCCTGTCAAAAGTGCTCTAAATAGATCTAAAAAGAAAGGGGGACAGGATAGGGAGTGCGTAGAGGAGGCCTTGGAGCACTGAGCACAGAGTTAGGGGAGAGTTATAGGTAAGGCCAGAGCATGGTCCAATGCTGACAGAGTGGACCAGCCTGGGAGAAAGGGGGAGAAAATCATGGAGGGTCTGAAAACAACCAGCCAAAAAGAGAATCTGGATCAGACAGTTTTCCCCTAAAGGTCAAACTCTGGGTTTTTGGTACAGCAGTGACTGCTCATCGATCATCTTACTGCCTGGTTAGAAACCACGGGCTACCCATTCGTCGCAGGCTTTGTTGTATGTTTTGAAGTGTGTGGTTCACACAAGTTCTACTACTGTTCAGTCCAACTCCTGGGCTTTCATTTCCAGCATTCTCAGGTAAATCATACTGAGCCCAACTTCTACCTCATGTCACCTCTTCGTTGGTACACACGAAACAAGTGTGGACCAAAGTGGAAGACCGGGAGAACGGTCCACTGCAAGGCACTTGACTCGGATCTGGTTGCCTTTGTGTAGTTTGGCATGTTCGGAAATAATGCTGTTGTGGTTTCGTTATGAAGTGTCCTCTACAGGTTCACTGTTTGCACACTTGGTCTGGGAGGTGGTATAAACTTTAGTAGGTAGGACCTAGCTGGAGACAGTAGGTCCCTGGGGCCGTGCTTTTGAAGTTAAGCCTGGTTTCTAGCTGACACTCATGAGATTCCTCTCACTCTTCACTGTGACAAGCCGAGACCTCGGAAGCTTGAGCCAAGGTAAAGCTCTTCCCTTTAGGTTGATTTTCCAGGTACTGGACAACCCTAAAATTAACAGGGGCACTTCCAGTTCCCTTCTGTTGTGTAGATTATAAGAAATTCATGGGAACTAATATGAAACTTTGGCTTGCGTATGTTTTGTTGTGAATATCTAGAAAAGAATTTTAAATCAGGTATGTTGGAAAGACAAATGATTCAATGAGTCAAGGGAGCTGATGCTTATGTCAGTCAGAAATGTAAGACTCGGGATGTCACTGAGAGGTTGGCGGTCACTGCTAGAAACAACAGACGTAGGATTCATCAGTGCTGACAGGAAATAAAAAGCTCGGTGATGGAGATGATGCTAGCCCAGGTAACTTAAAAGGAAGGAAGGAAGACATGGAGGGAGGGAGGGAAAGAGAGAAGAAAGGAGCGGGAGAAGAAAAGAAATATTTACAAGGCATAACTTCACCCTTTACAAGGCATAAATATTCCTAAGGAAAGTGGGCAAAAAAAATATTTGTAGCAATTCAAAAACAAAAGAGATTGGGGGAGGGGGAGGGGGAAGGGAATGGGGGCTTATGGACAGGAAACCGGGAAGGGGAATAACCTTTGAAATGTAAGTAAAGAAATATATAATAAAAATTTTAAAAAACAAAAAACAAAAGAGATGTAAGAAAGTACAAGGATGTGCATTTTCGCATGCTGTGCGTGCTGTGCGTGCTGTGCGTGCTGTGCGTGCTGTGCGTGCTGTGCGTGCTGTGCGTGCTTGCAGGCGAGGATCCTACAGCAGCTATAGAAACAGCGAGTCCATCTTTTCAACAGCAATGGCGGAGGCGCAGGGTGGAAGGATGCTATGTTCTCTGGTAGAGAAAAACCCACCAGCTAACAGCGAAGGCTACCGTGGACCAATACACAGCTGAGAAGCAGACTTCTTTTTGTGATAGGGAAATTATGACTTTTGCTCTTTTTGATACTGAACACTGGCCTTCAACCAAGACTGTGAAGAATGGTCAGATGGAAGACGGAAGGTTAGGCAAAGGGGAAATGGTAATTTACAGATCAGAGGAGTTAGACTAACACCCTAAATTCAGTGTTATAGAAATCGAGGGTGCTAAATGTTCAGAAGGAGAAGGAGAGTTTGGATGAAGGGAAAAAGACATTAGGCCTAGAATGTAACAAGAGAATTCAGTACCTCTCAGACACCGAATAGATTTGGGTTAGCATTCAAAGGCCTGAGACCACATGGCTAGAACACTGCCGGACTTTCTTTCCACTTGTTTTGCCGTTGGGCTTTTCTCTCCTGGCTCTGATGGACCATGAACTTTAGAACATCCCCAGAGGACTCTTTAGCACAGTCCAAAACCCTTGGAAACGTGACGCGAGCTCTGCCATTTACACAGTGCAGCAGAAAAGCCTCTAGCTTAACTGCTCGATAGGAGCCAGCGCCTCACATCAGGGACTGCAGAAGTCCAACGGGATAAACCAGAGGAAGATTTGTTTGTACAAGTTCTAGCCACAAAGCAGACGGACGGACGGCAGCACCCCACTGGGAACAGCTCTCTCTTACCTGTGTGGGAACACACTGTGCACCTGTTGGTCAGGGGACAGGGCCACCACGGGGCTGGAGTCTGCTCAAAGGAGGCAAGAATCCAAAGGAAGGAGGCCAGGCTCCAAAAGGCTCCTGGAAACCGGCTAAATCACGCAGTCTGCTTTCTCCTGCCTCATTTGGTTCGACCAGTCTAAATGAAGCTGCAAATCACATCTTCGGTGACCTTTTAAGAGGTGTCTGTCCCCATTTACAGGTCAGACTTCATTTTGGATCAGACAGAGGTCCAAGTCTTCACCCACCCACAGGAAACCCAGGAGTAACTGGAGGGGGTGTGGAGGGTGAAGGTCCTCGTCCTCATGCTTTTATCGACTCCCCCAGAGCTACCACAAATTTTCGACACATATGTCAGAAGCTAAAATGCAAACAAATCTCCAGAAGATATTCTTCAAATGAGGCTTACGACAGGCTCCCAAGTACTGACTCTAAACCAATCGTTGCCCTTAGACTTAAATTTCTGGAGCCTCTGGCCGGGTGTGGTGGCAGATACCTTTAGTCCCAGCACTCTTAGGAGGCAGAGGCAGGTGGATCACTGAGTTTGAGGTCAGCCTGATCTACATAGTGAGTTTCAGGATAGCCAGAGCTACGTAGAGAAATCCTGTCTTGAGACATTAAATTATTAACTAATTAATAACATTCTGGAGGCTCCAATGGCTCCATGAAAGACTGTCATCTCGTGCTTGGTGAATTGTCTGGCCCCATTAATGGCTGATCCTCTGTCTGGAAAGTGACTATAGACAGGGCTCAGTCTGTGAAGTGCCCATAGCACAGGCATAAGGACCCCAGTTTGGAACCTTAGGAACCCATGGAAAAGCTGGGCATGGTGACACGTGCCTGTGACCCCTGCACGAGGGGTGCCGGAAGGTGGAAACAAGCAGATCCTTGAAACTCATTGGCCAGCCAGGCTAGCCAATCAACTAGTTTCAGGCTCAATGACTTGAAGTTCATTGGCCAGCCAGGCCAGCCAATCAACTAGTTTCAGGTTCAATGACAGACCTTGTCTCAAAAATTAAGCTGGGGGGGGGGGGGTTGGGGATTTAGCTCAGTGGTAGAGCGCTTCCCTAGCAAGTGCAAGGCCCTGGGTTCGGTCCCCAGCTCCGAAAAAAAAAGAAAAAAAAAATTAAGTTAGACAGTAATTGAGGGGAGGCACCCACGTTAACCTGTCTCCTACATACCCACGAACAAATGCACATACTCGGTCTCCCACACATCCGCACACATGCACTTACCCACACTAACAAGTACACATACCGCACATGGCATACGAGCATAAACAAATACGTTTTAAAAAAGAAAGGACCCCGTACACTGTAGTAAGGGCCAGGGGAGGTGATGAGCTGTGTCTGCTCGCTCCACTTTCCCAGCTCAGCACCGGTCCTTCTAAATGTGAGGTGAGCGCGGGGTCCAGAGCAAGTGTGGTCGGCATGTCTTCGGAGCCCAATAAACTACTGAGCTACTGAGTTCTCCAGTGGAGTATTTTCTTTTGAGCAAAAACCAAGTCCCTTATCTGACAAAAAAAAAAAAAAAAAAAAAAAAAAAAAAGGGGCAGAAATTCCAAGGGTGAACCCCCAAATCCAGATTATTAAAATACAGTCATCCTGGACTAGAAGTGCTCCCTTAGTTTCCCAGGAAAGGGGATTTCTGGGTGAACAGGCGTATCTCGCCTTAGAACCAGGCTGTTGCCTTCGTGTGCGAGGCATACATTCCACTGCCAAATGAACCTGGGTTAAGCCAAATCTATCTCGTTCTTGGTCCTTTCAAGAGCTCCTTGCTCTGTTCCCTGGAGCAAACCGTAAGAAACACAACCCCCCTTTCTACTCCCCTTTCCCCTTTTCCACTGCTTCAAAATAGTAATTCACATGGTTTTAGCATCCTGGTTTGTCATGTTTGAATTTGCTTTTGTTCATCAGAAAAAAAAAAAAACCCTAATTCTTATTAACAATAGAAGCTAAAAATGAGCTCAAAGAGCTGCAAAGATCAAACCCCACAGAAGAAAATGCATCTCCCTGGGGCTGGTAGCTGGCTATTGAGACTGCTCTGTAAAAAGTGAGTACTGAGTTTTTGAAGGATTTGCAATCAGTTCCTAGTGTCCCCACCACACAGCTCACAACTGCCAGTTAATTCTTCTGGGGGAGCCAACTACCACTGGCCTCTATGAGTACTCATATGCATGTACTCATACCTACACACTTAATTTTTTTTCTTTTTTCTTTTTTTTCTTTTTTTTTTTTTTCGGAGCTGGGGACCGAACCCAGGGCCTTGCGCTTGCTAGGCAAGCACTCTACCACTGAGCTAAATCCCCAACCCCTCACACTTAATTTTTAAACCACCCCCTTATACATTGATCCATATGCCTTTCTTTAAAAACAAACACATTATTGGCTTGTATCTAATTCGGGTCAGTTGTACTATTTTTGTTTATGAAGGTGTTTCTTATTTTGCTTTTTTTTTTTTTTTTAACCCCATAGCTAGCACTGTTCTCAAATTCATTATGCAGACAAAGCTGACCTTGAACTTCTGATCTTGCAGACTCCACCTCATGAGGGCTAGGTGGCATGTTTGCACAGTTTTCTGTGGCACTGGGAAAGAATCCCAGCTTTTGTGCATGCTAGGCAAGCACTTTAACACCTGTAACACTTCGCCAGCCCACAGGTTTGTTTGGGAGATGGTGTGTCACCATACGGCACAGCCAGGCCATGAACTCTAGGGCTTCTTCTGCCTCGGCCTCCCTGGTGCTGAGATTAGAGGCGTCAAGACTATACTGGTCTGTGGTAAGTGCTAGAGACAGCCTTACACATGCTGAGCTGAACCTTCAGTCTTCATTTCTGATTTTAAATGGATCAGGGTAAACATTCCGGGGTGGAAACTTGTTGTGGTATCCCCTAAAGACCTCGGGGAAGCCACAGAAAATTCAAAATCCCATGTGTGGCCAAAAGCAAAGAGGACCAGCCTCAGTTGGCCTGGCTCAGAAATCAATGACTCTGGAGACAAGGTGAGAGGAGACCATGTTCCTCCGTTTAGAGAGTGTAGCCCCTCATGCTACACTGTTGAAGACTCCTCACCAGGGCTGTGAGAGGGTAGGCAAGGAGAAGCACCAGGAAGGGCAACTTGAAACTGCTGAGGCCAGCATCTCAACAACACACCGTAACACCTCGAGTTAAAAATAATCTTAAAGAACAGCTAGGAGCCTGAGACAGGCTTCACGACACCAGTTGCTATCCATTCCTAGAGTCTGCTACGTGGCCATGCCTAGCCCAAAGCCAACAATGGCCAAAAGGTAAACTCCGGGATAACATATTTAATCAGTTATCTCTTATCTCAAAATCCTTCCTGGGTTTTAGGCAACACAATATACCCTTTAACCGAAAGCTAAAACCCCACAGTAATAAAACGCAGTTAATGATTTCTTCCTTTGTTGGGCCAAGAATGTAAAAGTCAGTTTTCCCAGCAAAGCTCCCATCACCCTGAATACTGCGTTCTTCTCACCTCAAACAGCCTTGATAAGCAGACTCACAAGACTGAGGGTGGCTGGTTCTTTCTTCTTCCCACACCATCTACCCTTTTTGGTCCTTTAGCTTCTCTCTGTTTTCCTCCTTTTGTTAAAGGGCACATGACTCTCCAATTCTTTTCTATTGTCTCTGTCTTTTAAGCTTCCTTTAGAGACCTGTTCTGGGAGACTCTGGATCCTAAGTGTATTTATTCCTTATTGCCAGAAATCAAACATTATCCTTGGGGCTAGAAAGACGAGGTGCCCCAGTCGCAGTGCATAGTCAGAAGAATAGCCTAAAACAACTAGACTAAACTAAACTAAACTAAACTAAACTAAACTAAACTAAACTAAACTAAAAACAGGTCAGCAATCCAGTGCATCAGGGCTGTGCTAGAATGAAAGCTGAGACTCAGAACTTTGCAGGAAAGCGTCGGCCTCAACCTGCTCTCCGGCTGTGGAACTGAGACCATCTAATAATTACCCAAGTGTCTCATCAGAGCAGATGAAATCTCTACACCATGTAGCCTGTGGGTGATTCCAACACTGGCTTCTCTCTAAGACTAGCAATCAGAAAAAGCAAACCTGCCTTCTCAGGCGGGAGGAAGGCAAGGCAAAGAGCGTTTCTCCCACAGCGGCTTCCCATAGGGGATCAGGAAATATTTTTTTTAGGAAAGTACAATAGTCTTGGAAGAGTGTAGGAAGACCCGCGTTCTGTGAAAGAAGTACAAATTAGTCACCGGGAGGGTAGACGCAAGGATAATTGTGACGGTTTGAATATGCTTGGCCGTGGGAGTGGCTCTAACAGAAGGTGTGGTTCTATTGGAGTAGGTGGGTCACTGTGGGTGTGGACTTAAGACCCTCACCCTAGCTGCCTGGACATCAGTATTCTGCTAGCAGCCTTCAGATGAAGACGTAGAACTCTCAGCTCCTCCTGTACCATGCCTGCCTGGATGTTGCCATGTTCCCACCTTGATGATGATGGACTGAACCTCTGAACCTGTAAGCCAGTTCCAATTAAATGTTGCTCTTTATAAGACTTGCCTTAGTTGTGGTGTCTGTTCACAGCAGTAAAACCCTAACTAAGACAATAATAGAACCACATCAGTATCAACATGACATGGGTCAGACAAGTAAGCCTAACACAATAGTAGCCAGGAGCATAGTACAGTTCTCGGTGAGTGAGGAGAAGCCCTGGGCACATTGGAAGGGAAGTCTGGAGACCACAGTGAAGATATTCTTTATAACACAGAGGAAAAGGTAAGGTTTCGGTGTCGGAAAGAAGACAATAAGGAGCAGAGGACAGAGAGCCCAATTCAAATCAGTGCATGTGAAAGGGATGGGGCCAGGAAACAGGAAAATAAGACATCCCGGAGATTCCTCGAGTAGGTGGCCAGGTCACTGCATACCAAACTAAAGAAATGGTGCAGCCCATGCTTTTAAGAAAGGATCAAAAAGGAATAAGGTCTTATTTACAACAGAGCAAAGGAACAGTAACCCCTGCCACAGTTACTCCAGAAAACATTGTAGTCATGCCTACAGACTGGACGGAGAAGGATCATGTATGTGGATTTTCTGTCTAACCATCATCTGTCTTTGGTTAAAGAAAGCAGCAGAGAGACTTGGTCAGAAAGGTAAAAATTCCAAAAATATCCCAGTCCATGGTCTCTTCCCGAAAACATTGAGGAAACATGTAAATCAACTGGTAATGGGAATAAAAACTAACGGCACACGTGTGCGCACATATGTATACGCCTTCATAGGAGAAGGACTTGCCTTACATAGTTTGGCACAATATTCTGAAATTTGGTAGACTGTGTCTGCTGTCTGGGACACTGCCTCTTGGAGAACAGCTCAGCTCTTACGAGAAGTAATGTTTGCTGATGGCTCACACCTCCTCTCCTTCCTTTCTACCCCTCCCTAGTTTTGTTCATGTCCATCTCCTTATTTAGCTGTGAACTTCGGAGGAGGCTTCATACCCAGAAGTGCCGTGGACTCTCACTGATCTTTCTCCAATCTGGCATCGGTTGGGATATAGACGGGAGACAAAATGCCAGTAAGTCATGAGGGAAGAAGCCTGGGGATAGCTCAGTGGTTCGGGTGCTGGTTTAGCATGTAGAAAGACAAGGATTTGATGCCAGACACTGACAAAAGTTGAAAGAGTAAAGAGACAAGAGGGAGGCCCTACAGGAAGACGTATGGAGATACATAGTATCTTATAGAGATACACAGTGGAAAACAGGCTCTCTTCTTAGAACCCAGACATGTCTGGAAGCCGTTGTGACCATCTGACATCCATGGAGAGAACTGGTCTGAGGCACCAAGCACTCAGGTTTGGCAAAGCCCACAGATGCGGAGAGCCTGGGTCATGCTGATATTGGCTGGCGAGCTACATTAACTGAACTTGGGCTACAGTCTACACAGTCTATACTCATTACCAAACACAAACGAGCCCAGTTTGCTGTCACGCACAGCCCAAGTCCTCTTAAGGAACAAGCCCTGCAGTGTCAGGGCTTTTCTCCAATGCTGCATTTCATGGTGCCCAGAGACATTTCTGGAGCCACGTCCTTTAACCCTGAGTTCAAATGGAATCTCTTGCCTTCCTTGACCGCTGCTCGTCACAGTAATGGGTGCTGTTCTTGTCCAGATTTTTAGAACAATGGATTAGCTTATTGCATAGCGAAGACCCAATGCCAAGAAAATCAGTAAACAAAGGGTCTTTTCTCTCTCTCTCTACACAAAAGCCATATTGCCCAGGATGGCATGATGAACTTTTCATTGCGAAGGAACGTGAGAAACGCCTCTGTGCCTCTCTAAGCTTCGTCTTAAATGGCTTGAGTCATCGAGCTGTTTCTTTTCTTCCTTTTAGTGATGGAGACAGTAAATCATCTCAATCATTCTATATCACTAATCTCTCTGAATTTGCCACCTGTTGATTGTTCCTGGATTGAACGACTCTCACAAATCAGAGGAGAGGATTCCCATGTATGTAAATATAGGGAAACAAAAACTAAGGAAATAGATGAAATTGTTTGTGGTATTTTTTCTATATGGTAGGGTATGCTTATTATTTTTTTCGACTTATAGAAAATTTCATTCACTTTTTTTTTTTTTTTTTTTGAGTTCTGGGTCTTCCTTGACCCAGGAAGTACATGACACAACTTCACTCTCCCAACAGGAACAAGGGTGACCATTCTTCCTTGTAGCTTGGAAGCAAAAGTTCGTTTTCCTTCCAAATTCGGATTTCTTTTCTTTTTGAAACTTATGCGCACATGTCTGTGTGTATGCACGCCGTGTGCATGAGAGCTCCCACAGAAGGCAGAGAGGCAGTCAGACCCCCTGGAACTGGAATTATAGATGGTTGTGGGCAAGTAAATGAATGTAGGTGCCAGAAACTGGACTCCAGTCCTCTAGAGGAGCCACAAGGGATGAGCCATCTCTTAAGGCCCTAAATTCAGGTTTCTTTAAAGTAGAAATACACAGGAGGCAGAAGCAGGCAGATCTCTGTGAGTTCCAGGACAGCCAGAACTGTATAGAGAGAATCTGTAAAACAAAATAAAACAAAAAAAGAAAACAACCAAACAAAAAACAAAAACAAACAAACAAACAAAAAAACCCAAACAAACCCCAAAACAAAACCAAACCGTTTATTTTTATTTATAACAACAAATAAATAAATTAGATTGTGACCACTACTTCTCACATTCCTGGGCTTGAGGGTCAAGGCCTGCGTTCTGACAGCTCACCTGTCCTCTCAGGCCAACTAAAGCGATGACAAGTGAAAAGCGTTTTTCCAACACTGAGAAAAGGGAACAATAAAGAGGTGTAGTGGCCTCAAGTCCATTGTTAGGTTTAAGTACAGGACAAGGGGCATGTGTGACTAAGAAGTCCTGGTCAAGCTGTGAACCTGTCCCTGGCTGACTCATCAGTCTCTCCTGCAAAAGGCACACTAATTATCCAAAGCTTCGAGAATCCCTTTCTGGGAGCCCTCACCCCCTGGCTCGCACCAGGACCCCAGACTTCTTCTCTCAGTATGAAAGTTCCAGGGAAATTCCATTCCTCTGGGGATCACAGTTTCAGGAGTCTGTTAGTTAAAGAGTGGCTCCTGTCAGAATGGACACACCAAAGTCTACCCTGTCCGACTCTGAGCTGACTTCCTTCAATAGCTAGTTTACTGACACACCCTTGAGAATCCATTTGCTGCTGTCTCTTAGATGGGAACTGTTGTCCTTTGTGGTGCATGAAGGGAGCTAGTTCTTCTCCCAACCTTTCATCCTTATGCAAAGGGGGAGATTACCTTGCTTTTGCTGTGCTCAAAATGTTAAGACCACTCAAGCAAGATGGCCTGGCACAAGAAACTTAGAGGTCAACTTGACAGTTGAGCAGCCATCTTGCTTCTTAGAACAACGGGATCCCCAGGAAATTAACCACAGCAAATTGCCTGTTAGCTCTTCCTGATACTTGCCAAGACATCTTACAGAATTGCTTGTGCTCTGTGTCGGGAACTTTTGTACCAGTAGGGTGGGCTGAACCGGCTTTGATCATCTTACAGTCTGATTCTTCTCTGAAGGAGAGTCATCTTTCGATTCCAAGATTGCCGGCCAGTGCAGGACCACTTGGGCAGATACTGACTTAATGCCAAGAAAGCCATCTTTAAAACTTCATTTTTTGGATGTTTATGCATGTTTACATGTGTGTGGGTGTGCGTGTGTATGAATTCAGAGACCTGAAGTTGATGTCTGGTGTTTTCTTTGATCTCTCTCCATTTTATTTTCACTTAGGCAGGGTCACTCACTGTACAAAGTCCACAAGCTGTGGCTCATCTTAATTAGCCAGCTCTTCCCAGGTTTCCCTGCCTCTGCCTCCCAAATGCAGGGGTTACCATACCTACGGGGCAAGAGCGTTGTCACCAAGGGAGAGGAGTTTGCATCAAGCCAGTATAGGAAAATAATCCATTAAATTACTTACTTATTTCTAACCCTATGAGTGTTTTGCCTGAATGCATTTCTGTGCACCAGGCCCATGCCTGGCGCCAAGGAACCTAGGAGGCTGTAGATCCCGTGGAACTGGAGTTACAGACAGCTGTGAGCTGCCGTGTGGGTGCTGGACTCGAACTTGGGTCTTCTGGTAGCGCAGCCAGTACTCAATTGCTAATCTATCCCTCTCGCCCTGAGAATTCATTTCTAAATGATAAACATAAGGAAAAAAGGAACTTGGAGCCGTCCAGGAGCCCCAGCGTGACTGGGCCCCTTTCTGAGCTTCTCACTGCCCTGCCCTCTGTTACAGCTCTGTTCTCCCCAGGTTGTTCACTCTCCTCTTCCCACCCCTGCTTTCAAATCCCTCCCAGTGCTGGGATGCCACCCGGGACCCCACCCAGGGGCAACTCTGACGCCAACACTTCTCTTTTACCTTCACTGCTCATTGGTTTAATTGTCTATAAAATGTTCAAATTACAGGTTTTTCTTTTTTTTAAATATACAGTTGATAGGATAAAACAATGAAATCCACCACCCAGCTTTCACAAGGAGTTTGTTTCCAAACTTCTCTCGGTTTGTCCCTTTTACGAGTAAGTCCTAGAAATAACCTAATTAATTACTAATTAACTTGACAACTTTGACGACAGTGCGTCTTTACAAAGCCGAGAGAACAATTTTCTGTAGAAGGGTATCAGGCACGGTACACACAGTAAACCTGATTAAATATTCCCTGGATCACAGAGTCACTCACAGCCTTCAGGTGAGGGAGTCATTGGCTTTAAGGAGGAGCCAAAACGCTCAGCTATTCTGGCCTAATGTTTTAATGAATCGAAACTTCTTCTGGAAGATGCAAACTATTAATTTGTTAAATGAGAATAGAAGCATCCTACAAGAGGAATGAATTCTCTGCAAAGCTCCAAATAGGGTGTAGGGATAAGGGGTTGGGGATTTAGCTCAGTGGTAGAGAGCTTGCCTAGCAAGCGCAAGGCCCTGAGTTCAGTCCCCAGCTTGGGGGAGGGGGGACAGGAAGGGAGAGAGAAAGGGAGAGAGAGAGAGAAGAGAGAGAGAGAGAGAGAGAGAGAGAGACCTAAAATCAATTTCTGAATGAGAGAGACAGAGAGAGAGAGAGAGAGAGAGACAGAGAGAGAGACAGAGAGAGAGAGGTAAAATCAATTTCTGAATGAAATAGCATTTGCTGATAAAACTATATGCAAGCCATGAGAAACTCAGTGGAGGCACAGACAAAAGTGTAACCATAGTTTCTGTTTTTAAAAAATGTCTTCTGTCATTTTTTTTTCTTTTCCTGGTATTACCAGTTCAATGACCTAACTTGCTTGGAAAAACAAGCCTTCTCCAAGAGAAACAACATTTAAATCAAAGAGAATTCTTACATCGACAGATTTAAAAAATAAAAAAAAAAAAACTGTGACTGTTTGAAGGCTGGTGTTTCCGGCAGCATTTGGAAGCTGGAACTGGGGGCTACGTCACCATCACTCAGGAGTTGGTCCTTTCGGGGGAATTTTAGAGTTGTATTTTGGAAAGCTACTAAGAGCGGGTATTTTATCTTTGTGCTGTGGTACAAAAAGGAGATTTTCATTATTATTATTTATACTGGACACAAGTGACAGCAGCCTGTGTTGGGCATTCATTAATCGACCAGCTATTCATCAGACCCTACACAGCTGAACACTCTCCCGGGTTGGGAGCTTAGCTCTGTAGTGGAGCGGTTACTCTATGATGCACGAAGCCTAGAGTTCTATCAATAGCACCACCCATCTGTGTGCACGAAATGTGCATGCATGAGCTCACTCACGGGGGAGGGGGGAATCGAGAGAAGGAGAAAAAGAGAGGGAGGTGGGGCTTGCTATGCTTGTGGGGGTCACCACTAAGGTCTTAGAAATTGTCAGGGTAAACATTTGATTTTTAGTATCCTGGGAGAGACTGATATGACATACCTAACTTACAACCAACCTCCTTTTTCAATTTTCTTTTTTAAAGGGAATAATATTGTGAAAACTAGGAAACACATCCAGTCTCAACTAGTTATAACCCGAATGCGCCATGATTTCCTGGTCAGTAACGGTACTTCTGCCTACACTATCATTTTCCTAAATATTCTAGCTCATGTCAAAATAATGTTTTTTTTTATCGTCCTCAGCGGAACATTTAGTACTTAACAAATGTGCCTGCGCCTCACGGGTTTGTGTCAATAGGGAAGTCTTCCGAGGCCTCCCTTTCGCCCGCCTTTCTGAGATTAGGTAAGCAATAATGAATCTGAGGACTCCGCCCTTTTTTTATTTTATCATGAAAACGATTACGGGTGTTTAATTTCATGACAACTTCAAATATCTGCCTGTAAAACGTTTCCATATGATTTCGGATGGCTCTGGACTGCTCTGCTCTGAGGCACGCCCACCTTTTCTGGTAATGACGCAGAGAGCATGAACTAGGGGAGCATGGTCCAGGCCACCACTGCACAGGCCACCACTGCGCCATCCTGTGCCCACCCTCCCGACTTCCTGTTCTGCAAGGTAGTCCTTAGGCGCTGGAGCTGGCTGTGACAGAAGAGACCTTCGAGAAGACCCTCCCGGAACCATAGTTTACACTGTTTCCTTTGGGAAGTCTTCCAGAACAACGTGAGGTACCCTGAAACCAAGGAGGGGGATAGATCTAGAATCTCATGGGGTTCCAGGCACTGGGAGACTTACTGGAATCGTGCAGTCCTGGGAGACAGCAACTGCAGTTTGATTCCCACGAGTCAAGTCAGAATGAGGAGCACGTTTGCAGGTTCGGAAAAGCGATTGCGCTCTGGCCAGCATGCACTCAGTCCATTTAGGACAAACCAGGAGGTCAGGTACATCTCTGGCCCCGTGTATGCTTCTCACAGCGACCTGTGCTTTGCTGAGAAACCACTGAGGAAAAACAGTGCATGTTCGTCAGGGATGGCCACGGTGTTATGCTCCAGCTGGCTGCGCCAATCTAAGACAGAACGTTCCTTAACCTGAGAAAGGGCTAACTTTTTTTTTTCTTTTTTCTTTTTTTTGGAGCTGGGGACCGAACCCAGGGCCTTGCACTCGCTAGGCAAGCGCTCTTCCGCTGAGCTAAATCCCCAACCCCGAGAAAGGGCTAACTTATACTCTGAATGAGCGACTGCTTTACTTCGAATATCAGCAAAAGAACAAGGATGTCCATTCCTGCCAGTTTTATCCAACATTTTCCTCCAATTACAACTCGGTATTTGTAGACAAAACGACCTTAGAAAACAAAAAAGAATCCATTAAAAATTATTAGAACTAAATAAGTTTACCAAGGCTTCAGTAAATTGGATCAATATTCAAATATTAGTTTTATTTTTGTGCATTAGTGATGTGCGAGCCCCAAAACGAATAAAGAATGCAGTGCTGTTTACAATTGCAGCAGACTACACAAAAATGGAGACGTTTAGCAAGTCTGTTTACAACAATGGCAAACTAGATAAAAATAAAGACATTTAGCCATTCTGTTTACAATTACAGCAAACTAGATTAAAAATATTTAGAAACAAATTAAGATGAAATTTGCATAAAAGTACAAGGCATACAACAAAAACTGTACAGCATGGATAAAAAAAAAAATCAAATGCCTAAGGAAGTGTAAATGCAGCCATGTACACAGAGCGGAAGGGAAGGTGCCGGGCCGCATTCAGCTCAACCCCACAGAGCCTCTCTGCCTTTTGCTGTTTGTAGAAAATAATAGGTCTATACCAAAGTTCATATTCAAATGCGAGAGACTCAGAAATGGCAAAAATATCACAAAAACAACAAAGGCAAGTGAAACACGAGGGAACCTATCTGTGAACCTGGCTTCTTGGGAGACTGTAGGGACGATGACCACCATCAATGCCTTCCAGGGAGAGCTAGCAGGACCCCAGGAGAGGGGGAGAGAGGGGGAGAGAGGGGAGAGAGGGAGGGAGGGAGAGGACAGACGACTGGGGCTATAGGTCAGCGTAGAGAGCTTGTGTGCGGGGCTCCCCAATGCTGCACGTGACAACAGGCTCCCCCACCGACAATCTATTTGCAAGTGGAAAGGATGAGCCATAGAACAAGAGTCAACATTGCAAAAATAATAAAATAAATTAATTAATTAAATAAATTAATTAAAAAAAAAGAGTCAACATTGCAAACTAAACTCACAATGCAGAACTCCAACCCAGATTTTACCGAGTATCGGAGAATAAATGGGACAGATCTCTGGAGAGGTATTTATTATAGTTGCTAGAGGTGGATCAAGTAAAGCCTTGTAAACTATTTTGATGAATTTTGTTTTCCCTGAGCAGAATGAAGAAGGAAGAAGGCTGCTTTCTTGCATTAGGAACTCCTGGGTCGGTCGTGTTTGCAGAGTCAGTGCCCTCCTTGTATTTCCCCGCTCTATGTGCCACTCAGCCATTTCTTTTCCAGGAGCGGTCTCTCATACTGGAGAAGTTTGGACGTAGGGTTTGATATTTATTCTCACCATCCGAACACTACTGCTCCCAGACAGCCTATTTTCTAGCTAAGAACTACACACACACACATACTACACACACACACACACACACACACACACACACACACACACACACACACACCACGCATCTTAGAGGAACTGAGTAGGACAGAACACCAGCCAAATAGGAAGGACCTCTAGGTCGGTCCCACCTCCCCATCTGAACCTGTGAAATCACCTCCTGTCCCAAAGCATGCCTTTGCCTCAAGGAAAAGCCACTTGGGAAGATTATGGCTTCTCAAAGAACCTTTTACTTAAATGGAAGAAGCCTTAGCAACTGGGCCTTATCCCTGAAGACATCCTTCGTTCCAGAGAAGGGACACGTTACTCTTCATCCTAGAAAATTGCTGATTTAAGAAGCAAGACTAACCAGCCGAAAGGCTTCAGACAAACTTGTCAAAACCAACAACTTACAACGGTCCAGAGCAAGTGGGCATTTCAACAGGAGCCTGTCGGAGAAGGCAGGGCTCCTCTCCTCCCTCAACTGCACAACTTTTGCCTGCAGTTAAGTAACAAGTGGATTGGAAAACTTTTTCTTGAGACAATGTTGCAGCGTACCCCTAGCTGCCATAGAACACACTGTAAGGTCAGGCTGCCCTTGAGCTTTCGGCCACTGCCTGCCAATGTCTCCCGAGAGCCGGAATCATACACTCGGGCCATAACCGGACTTGACTTCAGGGACGGTGCCCGAATTCTCACCCTAGGCAGGGACGGTTAGTGTTGGGCCATGTCCAAGGATACTGGGAGGCAGGACAGTCTGTACAATGATGTTCTCAGGGATAATGGGTGGGTCCCTCTCACAGATCTCACACCCAGGCTCCCTGGGGCCCTAGACTAGAATTAGTCAAGACTGTTAAGCACTCAAGCTTTTTACTCCTGGTGATCCCAGCAAAAGAAGGCGAATTTCCTGGATGACATTGAACTGGAGTCCCACGCTGAACTTCCCCCCGCAGGTCTTAAGACACTGGGTAACAGTGTCTCCTCAAAACACAGAGGATCACCCCAGGGTTCCCAGGCCAGGACCCTCGCAAAACTCGGACCACAAAATAAATCGTCTTTTAAAAGTTTGGGGCGCGGGGTGGAAGCTAAGATTCAGACAACTCTTGCAGAGGATACGAGTTCAGTTCCTGACAGTTAGGTGGTTCACAGCTGTACCTCCAGTTCTGTGGACTCAACCCCTCCTGGTCTCAGCTGACACTTCCCTCATGTGTATATACCCCCACAGAGAAACATAACTAAAACTAAAATAAATTTTAAAGATCTCCCAGACCAGCCAGGCATAGTGCTGTATGCCTTTAATCCCAGCACTTGGGAAGGAGGCAGAGGCAGGCAGATCCCTGAGTTTGAGGCCAGCCTGGTCTACAGAGCGAGTTCCAGGACAGCCAGGGCTACACGGAGCAACTCTTGTCTTCAAAAACCGAAACCAAACCAAACCAAAAAACAAAATAATAATAATAAAAAGAATTCCCCAAACCTTGAGCAGCCATCCAAGACATGGAGAAGAGACTGCCTGAGCCAACCTCAGTAGCCTTGTAGGATAATTTGAATTCTCCTTGAAAGTCTCAAGGCTCCTCCAAGGTACAGAGCTCTCAGAGCTAGAAGACAGCCCCACCCCACCCCTATTGCTTGTTTCTAGCGGAGGATCTGGAGTTGCACACTTGAGTGAGGTCTCCTCGTCAGGGTAACAGGAGACTCCTCCGAGGGACAGTCACCACCCTTCTCGGAAAGTACCCTCTGTTTTCTCATGTACCCTTTTCTAGACACTCAGCCAAGGAGACCAGGCTCCCTGGGACACCATGGAAACTGCAGACCTCGGAGGAACACAGCCTCATGTGTCATGAGCTCGGGCTGACTGGACGCTGAAAAAATGAACTCAATCGCTTCAAATCGGCTGTTAGGGTGTTTACCCAGAGCAACTGGGACATCCCCATCTGGCTTTGCAGGGCAACAAGAGCTCATCCGAATTGTTATTCCGACCGGTCCCTGTGGAACTGAGTGAAGCAGGGAGGTCCGGAGCTGGCTGCCTGCTTGCTGAGTCAGAGCCGGGCCGGGTCTCTGACACAGGCTGCACCCTGGGCCATAACTGCCCCTTTTCTCTGGAGGAGAGGACAGAAACACCTGCACAAAAGTCACAGGTCACAGAGCTAGAAGAGGGCCGGCAGGATCTGATAATCGCTTCTTCCCTCTTCCCTCCTCCCTCCTCCCTGCTTCCTCCTCTCTTCCTCCCCCTCTTATTCCTCTTGTTTCCTCTACCTCTTCTTCCTCATCACCACCATCTGCACCCCCAACCCCCCCACTATCTTTATTTTTCCACACACTGAGAAGTAGAAGTTAGGAATATCTAATTCACCTGTAGATGGAAAAGTATTGGTTATTCTGTCTAAGCTCCACCCCCACTGTTACCTGGCAACAGTGTGCTCCACCCCAACAGTTACCTGGCAACAGCCAAGTTTGCCTGACTCACTATAAAAGGGGCTGCTTGCCCCCTCCTCACTCTCTTCTTCTCGTCTCTGTTCTCTTACCCTCTTCCCCTCTGTCTCTTCGCTCCCCATTCCCTTCTCCCCTTCCCTTCACGTGCTCATGGCGGGCCTTCTCCTCTCGTCTACTCTTCTCTCATTAAAACCTCTCCACGTGGAACCATGTTGGCCTGTGGTAATTTGTCTGGACGCGAGCCGCGATTTCTCCCCCAACAATAAGTGCAGACCAAGGGTCCGTGAGGTCCATAATTATTCGGAAAGTATCATAAACCGTCATGTACCTATATAGATATAAAATCGCACACCCAGAAGCACGCTCCTGAAAAAAGCCACACCTCTGCTTATCTGGATGATGAATCCTTGTGGTTTCGCCTCTCCTTTGAATTCCATGAAGAGCTGTGAGAACAAACAAACTCCTTTTCATCCTCCTGGGCACGCTGGCTGAGGTCTGGGCAGGGTGCTGAGGTTTGAGATGCGTTTGAGGTTAGCATGGGAGGGAGGGAAGGACGTTACACAAGTTACACAGTAACACTGGGGTTGTCTACAGCTTCGGGTGCAACCAGTAATCACAAAGACTGGATTCAAACCCAGCATTTACACTCTGTCAGCTAGCTACACACCCTGTCAAAGGGTCGCCTTTGTCGTTCATAAAGCCAGCGATCTTTAGGAGCCCTAGGTAGCTTTGTGACTCACGCAGTGATTTTCCAGTACAGGACAGCTCTTTACAATGTAGGGTTTGCTCATGTTGTTTTGTTTTGAAGTCAAAGCCTCACTAGGTTAGCTTGGCCTCCAATGTGCCTTGCCCTTTCTTCAGCCTCCCAGGTATAGGATATATACATTTTAAAATCAATTTCACTTTTATTATGAAGAATTAGCATCTCAATGTAATAAATTATGATCTACTCCCCCCCTTTCTGCTTTAAAAAGTATGGGCAGTCCGCCGCCATATGTTTGTGCTCCACTTATGTGCCTGTTGCCCAAGAAGGCCAGAGAAAGGGCAGCAATCCCTAGACTGGAGTTAGAGATGGTTTGAAGCACCATGTGGGCACTGAGAATTGAACCCAGGTCTTCTAGAAGAGCAGCTGGTGCTCTTAACTAATGCCAGCCCCCATCCCGGCTTTATTTTTGAGACAAGATCTTGCAATGCGCAGGCCATCTTGGTCTTAAAGTCCCAGAAAGCCACCCAGATATTTATTGTGCTCACCACAACCAGATACTGTGCTTCCCTTGTAGTTTCATTAAGCAGTCTACTGGGGTTGTGGTGTTTGTTTGTTTGTTTGTTTGTTTGTTTGTAATAAAATCTCTGCTTTAGAAATATGGGCCAACCTCTATTAAGGGCTAGCAAATAAATCAACCATTAGCTTAGTAACACAAGCCTCAATACAGATATAATTTCTTAATCTTCTCAGCCAATAGAAGCGTTCTCATGATGAACACCAAGTCAGTTAGTCAGATTTGTGCACGATTTTTTTTTAAAGCTCCGGAAAGAACGTTAACTTCTTACCTAAGCTCTCGTCATCGGTTCAGATGATTTGGACCCAGAAGACGAAGGGCCAGGGTGAAAGGTCGGTGACTGGAGATCAAAGAGCGGTAGGAAGTGGAAGGGCCTCCATTTACAAAAAGATTGGACTACAGTTTCATGGAGGTAAAGATTCACACAGGAAAGGCCTGGGAACCTGGCCCCCGCTGCGAGAATGACAAGAATGGCGCCCCGTGGTCCTAACACTGCAAGAATGGTGCCCCGGCGCCCCGTGGTTCTAATCCCCTGATGGTAACTGATAACCCCCTTTGTGTCCGGGCCAGGGCTTCCTGGCAGGAAGGAAGCCCTGGCCCCTCAGCAGGGATAAGGCCGGCCTGGGAGCAAGAGATGTGGGGGTGTCTCAGTATTACTTCCCATTCCGAGGGAGGGGCTCTGCTACTTTTCCCAGGAGCTGGGAGTCAGAGAGGTCAAACTGATGTGGGATTGGACCTCCTCAGGGGGTGCGCTCTCCTCCCGGACGCCTGCTCTGCCAGCCTGGTGATGCTTGAGGAAGGCCAAGAGGAGGAGTGAGTGTGGGGCCACCGTGAGATCAAGACCAAGGATTAGGAGATCTATGAGAGAACTTTCCTGTCCCTTATTCTCGCCTTACACTCTTACTATGATGGTTAATAATTTAGCTGGTTAGTTAAGACAAAATAAATGTGAGAGATTTTTTAAAAAATAAGCTTCGTTTATGACAGGAGTTGTGATCATGGGACTCAGCCGCCCAGCGGGGGTTCTTCTTGGGGTCTTGTTGGCATTCTAAAAGCAGCCATATTTCTGCCACATGAAAACAATTGCATAGTGTGCCAGTCTGCTTTCTCTTGAACCCTCTTTAGTGCATAAGTATATATGTGTGCATGTGTATGTGCATATGTGTGTGTGAGTGTGTGTGTGCATGTGTGTGGGTGTGTGTTGGCAGAATTCAACATATCATTTTATTTACGTTTTTATTATTACATTTATTGCGTGTAGGGGTGTGCACAGACTGCATGTATTTGTGCTTTTGTGTGTTATGGTGAACATGTAGGGTCAGAGGATATCTTGTGGGAGTCTCTCATTCCACAATGTTGGGTCTCAGGGTCAGACTCAGGTCATTGGGCTTAGAGGCAAGTAGGCTGGCACCTGCTCCTCCCCCTTGGCTGTTCATTAAGCGTGTATTTGAGGAGTGCCTCATTGGTGGAGTGTGGCTGTCCACCTTGTTGCACCTCCCTGACCTGCAGAGAACCCAAGCTACCTGACCCTGACCTGGGCTGAGCAGTACGGTTCTTTCATTTGGTGTATACGTTTGGAAATCCACTGCTCCTGAGTCTCCATGTAGACGAGTTGAGAGCCTACAGCATAGCAAGACTCCTAGAATCATATTGGTTGCTCTGATCTGGAGAAATCTACCCTGAGATGTTAGTAATGTTCTGCTCTGGTCCCCAGTCTCTCTGTGTGAAGTGAGGCTAATGGTACTTCCTTCATGAGAACAGTTTGATGACAGAGGTTTTCGTGACGTGTGCACACTTCTACGAATTGTCCAAAGCTCCTCCTGCTGCTGCTGCTGCTGCTGCTGCTGCTGCTGCTGCTGCTGCTGTTGGGGACTCAGTGGGCTCTTTGCTCACTGGAGACTCAGAATCATATGTCCATAATTTCAAATCTCTCCCTTCTTTACATTGAATGTAAATCTGCTCTCCTTCTGCTAGCAGTTTGAGCCATCTGTCCGACCCATCGGTTACGTGGCTGCAGCACACTGTTAAAGGAAAAGCTAAGAGGAGAACTCAGGGCCCAGCAGTTAGCCACAGAGGATGCTAACCAAATCCTGAAACAAGAGTCAACAAGACACCTCGGCCCACATGTGCTCTGGACAGAAAGGGTCCCCATCAAGAGAGAATCCTGCCCGAGGTCCCTGGTCCCTGCTTTCAGTTTATATTCTACAGCCGTTCATTCTTCTGCAAGTTCCCTGCTGCAGACTGCACAGTCTTGGTGTCAGGATGCTAAATGGGAACGTCAGGAGTCTTGTGAAGGTGGCCTCATCACAATTCACACATTTTTCATTTCTTTAGTGAGTCAGAAACAAGACCCGGGCAAACATTATAGTGGAACAGACAAAGTGCTCAAAAGTTTTATTAAGAAATTAAACAACCCAATTAAAAAAAAAACTGGCCAATGCAACGCATAGGTCATTCAGCCAATGAACACACACACACACACACACACACACACACACACACACAATCTCAGCCTCATCAGGCACCAGAAAAATGCAAATTAAAACTACACCAAAACTCACTGAGATAGCTCACTGGGTAGAAGCCCTCGCCTGCAAGCCTGTTGACCTGGGTTCAATCCCCAGGACCCGTGTTGTGGAAGCAGTGAACAGACTCCTGCAAACCCTGACCTCCACATTCGTGCTATGGCACACATGCCGATGCGCACACAGAAAGATGGATAGGTGTGAAAATATAACACCGCATTGAGATTCCATCTCATGCCAGTTGGAACGGCCGTCATTACAAAAACCAACAGCAGCAAATGCTGGTGGACATGTAGACCAGAGGGGACACTGATGATGGTGGACATGTAGACCAGAGGGGACGCTGACACACTTGTCTAGTCCAGCTGCTATGACAGTCAGTAGGAAGATTCTCAGAAATGAAAAATGGATCTACCATATGACCCAGCCTTGGCACTCCTGGGTACTTACCCCCGAAAACGGCAAGGCGACCTATCAAAGAGATATGTATCCGTGTATCCCTGTCTATTGTGGTACTCAGTGTTGATCAACTGAGAACGGACAGAGAAGATGTGGTCTCCCGACATGGTGTATTCTTCTTCAGTCATAAAGGAGAACAAAGGGATGTCATGTGTCACACGAGGGGAATGGGTACAACCAGAGATAATCATATTAAATGAATTAAACGTGCCTCAGGAATTAAATGTTTCCTCGTTTGCAAGGACCTAGCTTTTTATGTAGGCATGTAAAATCATATTTGTATAAATGCTGTGAAAGTCGAAACAATATCTGGGAGGTCGGGGGACCAACAGGAGGTGGCGGGGGAAGAGGGAGGGCTTTGACAGTCACGTGAAAGTAACTTTTACAACTCAGTGCAGTAAGATTAAACAATATTTTTAAATGGCTGCCCGCTGTGTGCCCACCCTCCTCAGTTGTGTGTGGGCGACCAGTGTCTTGCTTTAGTCCTCCACAGGGCTTCACTAATCTTTTTTTTTTTTACCGTGACTTGAATTACAGATTGAATACAGCTGAATATTGTGTGATAAAGATTTGCAAGGTGCTAATAAAGGACTTGATGAAACTGTAGCACGAAATCTTATGTGTTCTCAAGTTAGCTTAGAAATCCTTCAGCTGTTTGTCCTCAGTCTTCAAAAACTGTTGCCAACTGTGGGAAAGGACTCCAGTAATTCCCCACAATGAGGACCCCCGTGGGAAATGCCGCTTGGGAGCCAGGGGCAAGTTTAGGGGTCATGGAGACAGGTGGAGGATCTGGCTGCGTTTTCCATGCCTTCATCCATCACCAGCCAGAAGGTTCTAGAACCAGCTGCGTCTCTCCCTTCCCAGGGCTTCAGTTTTCTTTCCTGTAAGAGGAAGGTCCTAGCATGAGAATTCCTGAAGGTCTGTATAAGTTTCTGTGAAAAACTTTGAAATATGTTTTTTGCACGCCTTGACTTTCTGGGCTATCTCCTACTAACATAGACCAGAACGTTTGTAACAGAAATTTACAAAGCCTGCTTCTCTGAAGCCTGGGAAGTCCAAGGTCAAGGAGCAAATCTGTTGTGAGGCTTGTCCTGCACCAGGCATGGCTTCCCAATCTGAGAGAGCGCCGGATTTGGTTTTATTGCCAATCTACACTGGCAGCATCTGACCAATTCGCACGACACTGACATTAACCTATCCAAAAGGGCAGAACCCCCAAGACCTCATCACCCAAACCCCTAGACTTCATCACCCAACCCCCAAGACCTCATCACCCACCAAAAGGCTTTATGTTTTAGTACCCTTACATTGGGGATCAAGCTTCAGTCCCCTAATTTTTGGGTGTACATTCAAACTATAGCATAAAAGTATATTTAATAGCAACATTAATAGGCAGAGGACATAAAATGTAAAAGCAATCATTTTTATCTGCCCTTTATGCTAACTTTTTATTCAAGTCCATGAACAGCATCACTGAGTGATATTTTGAATGAGTTGTTCAACATCTCATTAAAAGCTATAGGACCGTGAGAGGTTTGTGTGCGTGTGTGTGTGTGTGTGTGTGTGTGTGTGTGTGTGTGTGTGTGTGGCCCTGCTGTCCTGGAACTTACTCTGTAGACCAGGCTGACCTCGAAACTCACAGAGATCCACCTGCCTCTGCCTCCCGAGTGCTGGGATTAAAGGTGTGTACCACCACTGCCCAGCTGTGAGAGGTTTTTGTTTGTCATTAAGTTTGACAGGGCAGCTAACTTGACTTCTTTATTTGAGAGTCCCCAACTGAACCTCTGGAACCTTTTCTCTTGTTCTAGCTTGTCCTTCTAGAAAGTTCTCGTCCTCTGACTCGGCTCTCAGAGCCCGATAACTTCAGTTGTGTGAGTAGTGTGGGAAAGGAGCTGGAACCCCACCACCCAGAATAAGGAATTGCCCTCTGTGGGCAACACTGTCCCTCCTCCGCTCTCACCGGCCTCCCTCACAGTCCTTTCCATGAGTCGGAGAGTCTAAAATCTGGTCAAAATCCACCCCAACAGTACACCTCTGGCCCTTTGCTTGGGCTTCAAGGTATGAGGTGTCTCAGCTTTGTGTCATTAGCCGCACACTCTCTCCTCTGGACCCTGGCTTCTGGGCCTTTTCATCCAATCCCATTTTGGTAGGCATATTTAATTTTCATTGAAGTTCTCGGTTCTCAACTTCTGGCAATATTGGCTGCTGAAGGCTTGCCACAGGAACTGGCCCTGGATGAAGGGAAATGCCTTCCTCGCGGCCACTTCAACTTGGAGCCTCTATGAATAGCTTCCTGTAAGGTGAGGTGAGCTGAGGTCCAAGCTGTGAATGGGCCGAGCTTGAATCCAAACCTGGATGAATAGAACACAAACACCACAATCGGCCAGCAGTTTGCTCGCTGCTATTCATCTGCTGAAAGAAAAGAAGCCATTGTTTGAGGCCTGTAGGTTGGATCAGTGGTGAAGGCCCTTGTCACCAAGCCTGATGGTCTGCGTGATCCCCAGGACCCGCATGGTGGAAGGAGAGAAGCACCTTGAGAGTTGTCCTCTGATCTCTGCATGCATGCATGCAGGCCGGCACACATGCTCACCAAATAAAATGTGACACTTAGAAGGAAGAATGCTATCGCACAGTACTAAGAAGACTCGGGGAGAGGAGACATCATAGATCCCACACGATCAACATCGAGTTGCGGGAAGTTGCCCTGTAGAACCCAGCTGGGCACCTGTGAAAACCAGATAAGAAGCACTCCTAATAACATCCCAGGATTCACAGAGATCTGTATGTTTTAACTCATTTTATCTTCATAATTTTATGAGCTCGGTGCTTGCATTTTATAGATGACAGATCTGAGGTGCAGAAAACTTGCCTCTTGGCTGGGGAGAAGCTGCAGTAGGCAGCCAATCCGGTCCATGCTTTCAACATGGAAAGTTCCTCTCCTCCCTCTGCCTGAGCTGGTTATTCTGCCCATCCAAGTTTCTAGAAAGAAATCCTTCCCTTTGGATGTAACAGCAACAGTCCTGCCTTGATAGGGTTCCCAACCATACTCGGTCTTGTAGCTTAGCTACAACAGAAGTTAGAGAGTAACTGGAGCTTCAGAAAGAGTCCAGGATCAGGACTGGTGCTTCGAAAATCTGGTCAAAATCCACCCCAACAGTACACCTCTGGCCCCTTGCTTGGGCTTCAAGGTATGAGGTGTCTCAGCTTTGTGTCATTAGCCGCACGCTCTCTCCTCTGGACCCTGGCTTCTGGGCCTTTTCATCCAATCCCATTTTGGTAGGCATATTTAATTTTCATCATCTCATAGAAAGGACTGAAGAAGAATTGGTGTAGAGAGAAGGGCTAGAGGAGTAGAAAGCTGAGGTAACAGTCAGGGGTCCCCTGCAGGCCTTGTTGGACTTCGGTTTATGGGCCAAGGACCCATGGGCCAGCATGAATCAGGAGTCAGTCAGAACAATGACTCACTGCACACAAGGCCCAGGGGTTCAGGAACACATCACAAGATGCTGAAGCATGTCTCAAACACTTGCCAGCTGAGACCATCTGGAACATGAGTCCCATGTAAGAGTAGGAGACAGAGGAGGGGCCATAAAGGCACTGGTGGACGAGAGCTCACTAGGAAGTCGCATCCAAGGCCAACATGAGGCCAACGCTGTTCCTGGACCAGCCCCACAGCACTGAGAGCTGACTGGGGGTGTTGATGTCACGGCTGAATCCAGCTGCTTCCAGGGCAAGGAGGAGGGTACTCTGGTCTGCCCAACCTCTCTCCAGCGCTGTCCTTGGGTCTTACCCTTGTCAGGGCTGTCTGTTTTCTCAGTTGGACCCATCCCTAAGTGTAGGAGGCAGGAAAAAGAGACACCACCTAAACTCCCTTGATGGTTCTTTGGTTCTCTCAAAAGAAAGGAACTTATACACAAAGCCGTGGAACCGCTCCCACTCAACTAAACAAAACTTTCACACTTGGAACTGTTGGAATTTGGTTATAAAATTATTTACTCCATGTCTGTCTTTCTCATTGGACCTTGAATTCCATGGTCTCTGTCTCTGTCTCTCTGTCTCTGTCTCTGTCTCTGTCTCTCTCTCTCTCTGTGTGTGTGTGTGTGTCTGACAAGGGGGTGGTGGTGGTGGTTGTTGTCTTGTTCACTGGGGCTTAGGAGGGTACATGATATATAATTGGGACTCCATACCTGGTTGTTAGCAGACAAACCCTTCCTGAACCCTTTAGTCCGGTTCTGAATTAAGGATTAGGACGATGAAACCCACCTCCCCTACTTTACAGGGACTGAACCTCAGATGCTCTGCTTCTTGCACCCCAACCCCTGACCCACCACTGAGACCTTGTTTAACATCTGCAGAGCCAGCAATTGAAAATCCCCCCAGGAAAGTACCAGAGCTGGGGCCCCGGTCACGTGGGGACCCAGGTCACGAGGAGCCCCAGTCCCCCCCGAAGCTTCCGGTATCGGGGTCCAAGCTGGGAGGACAGGATCTCTAGGAATCACTCTGGGCTGTGTTACTCCCACGAAGAATTTGAGAAGTGAAGGGATTGTTCAGCCTTTGAAAGGAATTGTCAACAGCTAGGGAAAGCAACCGGGACTGATGGCCGCTCGCTCCTCTGCTAGGGAGGGCCCTGGCGCAGAGTCAAGTTGGCTCCCTCCCAGGTTTTTATTTCTGGTGTTTGGTGGTTCAATAAAAAAAGCTTATAAACTTAACTCCAGTTAGAAGGAAAAAAAATCAACTATTTCAAATATTGATCCCGGATAATCCCTTCAGACCTGGCGGGGAGACCACCCTGTGGGGGAGGGGGAAGCAGGTGGGGGGGACTGGTGGAGGCTCTGCACACTGGGCTGAGAGATTTGGAAAAAACTCTCATTTTTCCTCCTCTGGGTGTAGGGACTAAGAGACAAAAGGAGAAACTGGAAGCCTGTGGCTGCAGAAAGTGCCCCTCCCCCCTGCTCACAGGGGATGGACGTACATTCGATGGATGTACCTTTTATCCGTTGTGAGCGATAATAATTTAATGGAAATAAATTTAAAATGTTATATTTTTTTTCTGATCAGTGAAAGCAGGGCAGATTCTAAGTCAGGAAATTGGCACGGCATATATATACACACATACACACACCCGCACACACCCACACACACAGTTCACACAGGGAAAAATTGCCTAGTACACAGACCTGTTTACTTGACAGTTGCCAAAGGAGAAGCACAATCCAAACAATGAGATATGCTCGCAAGTATTCCAGATTTAAAAAATAATCTCACTTGCCAGTTTTAACTGTCGGAAAAAAACAGAAAATCAGCTGGACAAGAACCACAACTGGTATTGGATCCAGGGACCAGTCATGATATTCTGATAGGAAATTGTTTGCCCACACAGGCATAGGATGTGTGGCTTTCCTTTATAGCGGGCACAGTGGGCGGCACAGGCAAGCAATTTGCAGAATGAGTGAAAAAAAAAATCTATCCTCTAGCTGTTCGGAATGTCAGAAAAATACGACTGATTGTTAAACTAATCAATAAAATAATTGATGAATGGATGAGTAGAAGGATGGATGGATGGATGGATAAACGAATGAATGCATTGGTTAAGCAGTCTGTGGCGGTATTGCTTAAAGATTGTCCATTTGGTTTCTGCTTCTTCTGGGAATCCAGAACTGGACTCCGTCAAGTCCCTGTCTTGAAAAGCAATCAAACAAAACATCCTGAATCCTAAGTTTCTTTGACTTAAACCCCGCCATACCCTGGAGAATACCCTTAAGCCTGGCCCTTCAACCTGGGAAACAAAGAAACAAAAACCACAATTGAACAAAGAAACGACTGAGAAAGACTTGCCTTTGTTCCTGGGCTTCCTGCTGTGCCGAGGGTATAAGTGATACCTTCTGCCTGGCTCTCCTCCTTACCCAATTCTCTCCCACCTCCAAGCTCACAGAATAACCTAAACTTTTTTTTTCACACTAATTCTTCCACCCACTGTTCTCACAACAGTCCCTTCCATTCCCAACCCCCCTCCCACTCCTCCTTGTAAGCAGCACCTTCACAGGTCTGCCCAGGCTCTGATCTTGGTCTCTTGTGTCCTAAGCCTGGTGTTCTTGAGATTCAGCAGTAAGTCTGACAGGCGTGTTCTTGGAAAACCAGCAGAAGCAGGACAGAGTGCTCTTGAATCGCTGCACTGTCTTGGGTGATTTGCCACGGGGGAAAGAGCAGCACCTTCTACTCCCTCATGAATAAAGCCTCTACGTTCACAACCTGCCCTCTGACCTGCTCTTTGACCTCTCTGTGACTTGTCCTGTCTGACTCCTGGCAGGTGTTCCCCGAGCTGTTTGTCTTGCCATACTCCTTGACTGTAGGATTCCAGTTAAATCTCCAGCAGACCACTAGCTATCTTATTTTGGAGTTAGGGGAAGAGCCAAGAGATTTTTAAACATGAGAGGCAGTCAGTGGTGTTATAGATCTTCCACATGACTAAGTGATATCACATAGGAAGTGATTCTCATTCTCTCTTTTAAAATATAAATACAAATATATTCCTTGTCTACCATGACAAGAGTCACAAGGACATTTTCATACAGACACAGCATGGACTTATCTCCCATCCTTCCCCTTTTCCTCTCCTATTTAAATTAGTTCCCCTGACAACCTTCTGTTTTTCACATCATACATATGTATGGTGTGTGGATTTATATATCTACATAATCTTTATAAGATCGAGGGTCCACAGATGAGAGAGAACATCAGGAAGCGGTATGTGTCTTTTAGGTCTGACTGATTAAGCCTTTTATGATGACCTGCAGTTACATGTATCTTCCTGAAAATGACATAATTTCATTCATTTTTATCCTTTTGCATGTGTCTGCATGTGTGGCAAGTGTGCATTCATGTTTATGTGTGTGTGGGCACACACGTGTTTGTGAATATCTTGTTTGTATGTGGAGACCCAAAGTTGATATAAGGAATCTCTTCGACTCCTCTCCACCTTATTGATTGGTCGGGGTCACTCACTGAACTGAAGCTTGCTAATTCTGGGTAATTAGCTTGGTAATTCTGCCTTCTCAGTTTGGTGTTCCGGGTGGCTGCCATGCCAGTCGGCTCTTAGGTGGGTTCTGGAGACCTGAACTCAGGCACTTACCCTTTGCCCGGAAGTGCCTCAACCACGGAGACATCTCCTCAGTCCACTGTGTAACCGTGTGACATTTTCTTTATCAATTCATTTACACTGATTCCATAACATGGGACTGTTGTGAGTGGGCCAATAATAAGCAGAGGTGTACACCTATTTCTGTGTTATGTTGACTTAGAGTCCTTTCGGTGTATAATCAAGCGTGGTGCACTTCATAACCTCCGACTCTGAAGTGCGCAAAATCAGATGTTCTACCAACCAACCTTCCTCAGCTTGTTATAGTCAGTCCTCCCCATAATTACCCGAGTCCTCCTCTTCTTGTTATATGTGCTCCTCCAGTCCCCACTATTCCCGGATCTCTCCTGTCCTCAGCCTTCTTCTATGCCGAGCTACTCTGAGATCTCAGTCTCTCAGGCCCCTTCTCTCTCGGTGATGCCATTCATCCACGTGGAAGGTCTCCACAACCATACGCTGACAACTGCCACGTTTGTATCATATCGCTTGCTTAGACCTTTCTCCTGACCTCCATATCCACTGGCCTGGTCACATCTCTACTTGAGGATCTAACAGATAAGTGACATCGAAGGACAGAGCTCCAGAATTTCCCGGCGAATCTACTTTCCTGACACTTCCGGCTCTTTGACGTATCCTTGCGCTGTGCTTAGCCCTCAGAGATTCCGGCTTATTCTGTTCCTCCGGTTTTCTCTCATCCCACGTTCATCCGGACAGGAAATCCGGCCCTGCCTCCATCCATCCACCACTCCACACTTTCACAACTACCTCCTTCCTCCAGACAGCAGGCCGACGGTGCCTGGCTCCGGCCACAGCCTCTGGGAGCAGGTACCTGTTCAGAACCTCCCTCGCACCCTAAATGTTGCATAGTGTCACGTGGGCAGATAAGGACGCCTGGGTTCTCCTAAACTGCAGAGGTGTCCAGCCTCACACCCTGCAGTCACTCCCGCGTGCCTGGTGATCTGAGCCTTTCGTTTTCTTCAACGGCCACAGAAGACTCCAAAAGTCCCCATTCACTTAATTTTGCCCCTTGGTTTCTTCTGAGAAACGTTGGTTGGTGCTGCTTCCTAGGGAACTTGCCAGGGTGTTGAAGCCTGTATTGCAGGGGTATGCCCCTGTGTCAGTAAACTATGTAGCGAGACTCTCGGGAGGCTCCTAGAATCCTGATTCTTATATTCATACATGTGAGCCCTCTGTCTGAGTTAGACACATGTCAAGATTCTAGGGGGTGTTGGGGAGGGAGGGAGGGAGAAAGATTGGGGGGCGGGGTATCTGAGATTGGAAAGTCAATCTTTCCAAAATACCTCTTCACTGGCTTTGAAGAAGCAAGCTTCCACAGCACGGGTATGAGCGGCGCCCAGAAGCACAGGTAGCAAGCAAGAACTCAAGGGTGGCCTCTGGCAACCCGCCATGAAGAAACTGACACCTTCATTTAACCAATCTACAAGAGCCTGAACCCTGCCAAGAGCCAAGCAGGTTTAGAGGGTACGTCCATCCCTATTTAAGTTTGCATGTAAGGTCTCAGCCTGGACTATAGCCTGTTGACATTCTTACCTAATACAGCAGTGACCAGATTCCAGATCTTTAGCAACCGTGACCAAAAAACAAAACAAAAACAAGCAAACAAACAAAACTGTCTTGTTTTAAGCCACTAAGTATGTGGTAGGATTATCACACAACAGCAGATAATTGATAAATGCTCTCTTATCAAATCTTGTGTTCTGCCCACACCCCAAACCTCGATTTAGCCCCACACATGTTCTCCCAAATTCTGCCAGGATATTGGCTACGTTCTGCAGTTCCTCCCAGCCTTTAGTAAACCCAGAACTGCTCCAGCTGGGCTATATTAGGACCTGACCTAGTTATAGGCTTTAACAATGACTGCTATGTTTTTTTAGAAAACCTATCAAGGTTTTCAATAGCCAGCCTGCCAGAGAGTGAGCCAGCCCAAAATCTCATTTCAGAGTTTACTTCCTGCAATCATTTTTCTTTCTAACGGTGAGGCGTGGATTGCAAGACTTTTGAGATGTGCACACAAAGGCTTATCCGGGAACATTCCTGGGACAAGTGTCTGCAAAGGGGTGAGGGGAGCAAGAGAAGGCGGGGGTGGGGTGGGGGGGGGAGATGTCAGCCTGTATTGCATGTTTTAGCTGCTCCTTCAAGAGGCCAGGTGTGCAGACAGCCCTTCAGAATCAGTTCTGCCTGGAGGAAAGGAAGTCAAGACTTATGTTCCTCATCATCTAGTTGCTAAAAGCTGCGCTTCAAGTGGCTTGACTTCGAGGGAAATAGTCAGCAGAGAGCCCTAGTATCCAACACTCCAAATCTGGGGGTCAAGGGATTCAGAGGGACAATCCAGTATCCACTACATTCTCCCAGGTGGGCTCTAACTTAAAAGGGCTCCAGCCATCCCTCTCAGCCTGAACTTGTCCTTAGAACTGTGACATTAAACTTGGGGTGTTCTTTGGAGTTGGAGAACAAGGTTATTCTCCCATCATCTCAGAGCATCTTTAGAGATGACCCATCATGGCTATGGTGCAGAGAACAGAGAGGAAGAAGCCCCTGAGTAGGAAACCTGGCTCCCATCTCCCCTTCCCTCTCCCACCTTGCTGAGTGGGGCAGGGCATTATCTCCTTTAGGCTCCCCCCAACAGTTATCTAGCAGCTGCCAGGTAGGCCTGTCTTGCTATCAAAGGGACTGTTTGACTTCTCTTCAGTCTCTGTCCCTTTCCCGTCTCCTACTCTTTCCTCTGTCTAGCCCCATTCTCTCTCTCTCTCTCTCTCCCCTTCCCCTCCCTCTATCTCCTCACGTGTTCTGTCAGGCCTTTTCTCTCTTTCTCTGTCTCTGTCTGTTTATGTCGCTCTCTCTCTCTGTCTCTCTCTGTCTCTCTCTGTCTCTGTCTCTCTCTCTGTCTCTCTCTCTCTCTCTCTCTCTCTCTCTCTCTCTCTCTCTCTCTCTCTCTCTCTCTGTGTCGTGTCTGTGTGTGTCGTGTCTGTGTGTCTCTATCCTTTTCTGTCCCCTCTCTTTCTTTACCTCTACTCCCTTTCAACTCCTCTTCCCATACCCCTAAAACTCTACTCTATACTACACCTGTCCTTGTCACCATCATCATTGTGGTTGTCGTGGTTGTCTGGCTGATACGGGGTGGGGAGGTTGGAGGGGGGGATGCCTTAGCAAGGGCCTGCTGAGGTATCTTCTTCCACCTCGCCATACTGCACTCCAGAAATCATATCCTTGGCTTTATAAAACACATCAATCACCTCTGCTGCACCCATTCAGAGAGACTGCGGAGTGGGGGAGGAGCACGGGCAATCCAGAAGACAGGGGTAAATCTCTCCGACATTGCTCCTTAGTGTTCTTATCTGCATACTCCTCATCCTGTCTCTAAATGCTGACATAATTGATGTGTTTATAAAAGGATAAAGGGGGAGGGATATGTTCTGGTGGATGTGTGGTGAGGTATTAGAAAGGGCCTATGCTGAGGCACCCCTTCCACCTGAGGGACCAGCCATAACCGTATAGTGTAGAATAGAGTTTATTCAGGGCATGGGGAGGGGAGTCGAGAGGGTAGTAGAGGCAGAGAGAGAAAGGGAGGGAGGGAGGGAGGGAGGGAGGAAGAAAGGAAGAAGGAGGAGGAGGAGGAGGAGAGGAGGAGAAGAAGAAGAAGAAGAAGAAGAAGAAGAAGAAGAAGAAGAAGAAGAAGAAGAAGAAGAAGAAGAAGAAGAAGAAATGTAGAGAAGTAGAGGCCAGCCACGAGCACGTGGAGGAGGGGGGGGCGATAAGGGAATGGGAGAAAGTGGGAGAAGGAAGGCAGGAGCAAGAGCAATAGAGAGAGAAGAGGGGGCAAGCAGCCCTTTTGATGATGAGGTAACTGTGGGGCGGAGCTTAGACAGGGCTGTTGCCAGGTAACTCTGGGGCGGAGCTTAGACAACATGCTAACAATAGTACTAGATGTCTCATCCCATCCAATGACTCTAAGCGAGTGCTATGTAGGCTGGGGATGTAACTCTGTGGCAGAGCATTTGTTCAGCGTGTGCCACAGCCCAGGCTCCATTAATTACAAAGTAAATACTATGTCTATACTGAGGATTCCGAATCCGTACCTTCTGCTCAGATTCTGCCCTCAGAACACTGTGTAATTCTCTTCCTGTTGGCTCAGACACCAAACCCGCTCTCTTGCTCACACAATCTGCCCAGTCCACCAGCTATTCTCAGATTTTTTTTCCCCCTCTGAACTGTACCAGAATCTGGCTCTCAGTGGCTCTACCCTGGCTGGAACTCCTCCGTCACCTACTGTGGCAAGCATCATCGCATGAGAATCTCGTCTCCATTTCTTCTCCCCAGAACAGAGAGATCCTTCTCAAGCGTAAGATTGTGTTCTACAACTCAGCAGTGTCCAAAGACTTCTTATTTCATTCAGAACAGAGTCCGATCCTGCCGTGGTCTCTCAGACCACCTGGTGTGCCGCTCCCCAGGCCTCCCAAGCTCCCCTCTTTTTCTGGCATCTCACAGCTTCTTGATTTCATCCTAACTACTATGTTCTTCTTTCCAGCTCTCAACACCGGCAACATGTTTCCTTTCCAGTCCCTGGCATTGTTCTTCCAGCCCCTAGCTTTCTTTTGGCCTCTGCTGTAGCTGCTTCGTTTGGGTGATCTCTTTGTCTATGTGGGGGGAGGTTTTCATCAACCTTCCTTAAAACAGACACCATCCACACCCCTTTAGTCCCTACCACCCTATCTTGCCCTATTTCAATGTGTGTTTGAGGGTTTCCCTGCTAGGACGCCCATTCCAGAAAGGCAGGCCTGCTGTTCACTGACGTGGCCTATTACCTACAACTATGAAGTATAATTCAGAGAGAAGGTGCCCGATGGGCCCATGCCAAGGTGTCCCCCTGAGAAATTATGCCATGCCATCGATCTGGGGGAAGGGAGGGGAGTGAAGACCTGGAGAAGGGGTAGAGACAGGTGAGTGGACACGTAGACAGGCAGACAGACAGGAGCAAAGCCATGAGGGCACAAACAAGGACAGAAAAGGGGAGAGAGACCAGCTGAGATTAAGTGAGAGCAGCGTGCAGCCCACACCTGAAGCACCTGGGTCTCTGGGAGGAGCCTAGTGGAATCACTAACGGTCCCTTTCTGTTTAATTAAAATTGGGGATGTGTTTATAGTGGGGCAGGAGTAGGGTGTTGTGTTCTTTAGACTATGTCCTGCTGACTGAGGGCAACACCGTCTTTGGGAACCCTAAGAAAATTGGGGTGCTGGCCAAGTCCTGGGAGAGCTGGTTGTGTCATTGCTGTCTAGGATCTGTGGGACCATCTGGGGCTAGGACAGAGCAGTCTGTGAGGTTAGACCAGAGCACCTGTGGGTAGCCACTCTCTCTGGAGCCTTCCTGGATGTAGATTTCTAGGAAACACCTGGTCTTAGAAGGATATCGGAACAGACTTGTATATTAAAGGCAGAAGATAAAGTTAAGTAAGTTGGGGAAAATTTTTTAGGTTTATATTTGAGGATTTTTTTAGGTCCCTGGTTTTGGTAGTTGCGGGGAGAGGAGTTCACAAAACCAGGGAGTGGCGGAGAAATCCCACCTGTGGGGATAGGCAGTGGGTGGTAAACTTAGGCTGTTAATCAACAGGGGCGATATCTGGAGTCCATTTGACCGACCAGTGAGAGGTGGATCCAGGTGGATTTCCTGAAGCTTACAAGAATGTTTTTAAGTTTACAAAAAGAGACAAAGGTTAGCCGTGTTTGCATTGCCATTGTGATCTGTACTGAAGTCCGCACTGCAGAAAAAGGCACAAGACGCACATATTTGTGTCCTAGCAGAAGGTTGTGTAAACACTGTTTTGTTAAAAGCACAAAGGCTCTTCAGGGCAAGCTCAGAAGGCAGAGCCTCCCATGGAGCAGCAGGGGCAAAAGCTCCCTGGATCTGATTTTCAGTCTGCGCACAGCCTGTGAAGAAGGAACGTCTTCCGTCCATCCAGAAGACGGAGCGCACATAAATTTATCACGAGCAACACCTTAGGTCTGCACTTAAAAGACAACTGAAGAAAATCCTAAACTTGCCATCCTTAAAACGCCTTCTTAGCTCTTAAAACACTGTCTTAGATCCTCAACCTAAGCGTTCGCACCCTCAGGCCTTACATAAACTTTACACTCTTTCTATCTAATTATTCATGGTGAGCGAGACACTGATTGGGAACAGTCGCTGTAAAGTGTGTTCCTTTAGGTAAGGAACAGTAAAGACTTACATCTGGAACCTGTTCATCTTTGGGCGGAGCCTAGTGGACCCGCCTGTAAGCTGGCAACAGCACGTGGTGCACGATGTGCACTGAAGAAGTGGTTGTTGTAATCGTAAGTAAGTATACAAACTTTCACAGCAGAGCGGTGACCTGAAACTAGTATATAAGTTGGTACATGTGTATGTTTGTGCGTGTGTTTGTCTGTGAGTCTGTGTTTGTGTGTGCACATGTGCCTGTGTGTATTTATGTATGTGTGCACATGCGTGTCTCTGTGTGTTTATGTGTGTATTCATGTGTGTCTATGTGTGTGTGTGCACTTGTGTCTGTGTTTGCATGTGTACATGTGTGTCTCTGTATGTGTGCCTGTGTGTGTCTATGTGTGTGCACATGTGTCTCTGTGTGTGCCTGTGTGTGTGCGTATACGTGCCTGTATGTGCACATGTGTGTCTGTGTATATGCACATGTATGTGTCTCTGTGCACATGAGTGTCTGTGTGCATGCATATGTGTGTATGTGCACATGTGTATTCTATGTATGCACATGTGTGTCTCTGTGTGCACATGTACTGATTTCCCATCCAGTACTTATTGTTACCGATCATCTCATTCAAAATCCATTTCTCAAACCTCCTGGCTTCTACCCAGACCAGCAGGGTTTAGGATAAGGTCTGGGTAAAGCCATTCTTTCTTATTCATTTCCCAAATACCCGTCTGCATCCACACCCACACTTAGCCTTAGCAAACAGATTTCTCACCAAATACAGCGAGCCAACCAAATGTTTGAAAATGGTTATTTACAGAAAGATTAGGAAGTGTTTATTCTCTTCACAAAAGAAGCCTTTGCTTTGAGTCACCACAGGAGTTCTTTCTTTGGGTTGCAAGTTCACCAAATCAGTTTAAAATAGAGTGTGGCTTCAAGCATCTCCCCAAACAGGAAAGAAAGAAAGAAAACGCTGTATTCATTGGATGCTCCATGCCAGAGTCACTGGGTCTGTCCCTTGGGTGGTTACTATTGACTCCGGATACACTGTGGCTTAACGAGTTAAGCCAGGAATCAATCTAATTATTATAATAGTTTAGCTGTATTTTAAAGATTCTCTGAATGTCACAAATCATCCTCTTCACCCTAAGGGAAAGCATTTAGTATCCAGAGCCATTCAGTTTCGGGGCAAATGGATTTTATCCGCTCAAAGAGACAACTTCCAGTCCTTTCCATTGTGCAGCAAACCGGCCTCCCTGGTGTGAATAATTCTTAAACTGGGGGAGGGGGAGGAAAAGTGAATTAATTGTTTTCAGATTTCAGACTAAATCATGATGCTGAAGAGAAAGGAAACAAGACGAACCCTCAATGGCTGTGGCCTTTTGTACACGTGTGTGAGGCCCTGCACATCATGTGTGAGGCCCTGTACATCGTATGTGAGGGAAGAGACAGCAGAGCATGATAATTTCTCAAGATAGAAACCCAGGGAACGTGTAAGTTTACGTTTGAAGAATTGACACGATAAAGAAACAAAGACCATCCCTCTCCTTACTCATGAAATGAAAAAAGATAAGAAAAAAAGATACACATAATCCAAAGTAGTTTAAAATGCCCAGAAAGACAAGTTATACAATCACATATAGACCAACACTTCATATGTGCGCACACACAGAAAAAAAATCTGCTTTCACTCTCTTGACTCTAGCAGACGGGATGAGGAACGCTCTCTGTAAAGCTGGTTAGGCATGTCTGAGGAGCAGGAGGAAGGCTTACTACTCACAGCGCTATCTGTATGACGTGCTGACGGCCATCCAGGCACCGTGGTGCTAAGCGCCAAGGCTAGAATGCTAAACTAAACAGAGTCGGCGTCTCTCGGGACTTACATTCTCCGCGGGGAAAAATTGACAAGAAAAAGCTAAAATACACAGAAAGATCATGAAGACGTATGAGATGGGGTCTCACATAGTCCCGACGTGCTCACAGTTGTCATGGCGCTGAGGATGGCCTTGGATTTCTGATCCTGCTTCCACCTCCCCTGCGCTGGGATCACAGCAGACAGCCATTCCTGTTTCTAAGTGGAGCTGGGGATTTACCACAGGCCAGCAAGTGGTCAGCCACTGAGCCAGGCACCCAGCCCCAGACCTGTTTCTGATACGGAGAGCTGAGAGCAATGCAAACGGGCATTGAAAGAGGGAGGTTAGGGAAGGCATGGCACATCTGTGGAGTAGAATGCTACACGGCTGAGAAAAGGAACGAGGGATCGCTTTAAGTGCAGGTGTGGAGACAAAATGAGGTGAGAAAAGCAAAACACGGGATAACAGGAAGACTGTGCTAGCAACGTGCGGTAAAGGAGAAAGAAGAGTAGAGCACTATCATGCACCAGGAACACGAGGGGAAGCGGTTGCCATGGAGAAAGAATGGGTAGACACAGGACAGGAGCAAGACTAACTTTAACGTATGTTCCTTACGTGATTTAGATTAAGTTATGTAATAATAAAGGAGACAGAACTTAGTAGACAACAAAAGCCACTTTGACATAATGAGTGAAGACCCTGAATTTGTAATTTATTCCAAGTGTGACAGGAAATAACACAGACCACCCAACAGAGGGTTGACAAGAGCCAACACACTTTATGCATGTTAGTGTGACACAGGCTTTCTTTATAACCTTGTCTGACACGGAACATGCAATTTTCCTGCCTCCATTTTCTGTGTGTGTGTATTGCAGTCTTTGTCAGTCTAGCTGATCTAATAACAGTCAGTTTAATGTATGTAAATCCTCAGGATTGATTGTGATTGAGTTTTTATTGTTTTCATACAGTATATGATATTAGGGCTGGGAAAATTCTCAGAGATTAAGAGCACTGGCTGCTCTTCCAGAGGCTCCTGGTTTGATTCCCACCAACCACATGTTGGCTCACAAATATCTGTAACACTAGTACCAGGGACTCCCATACCTTCCTTTGGCTTAAACAGGAAACACACACACACACACACACACCACACACACACACATGTACACACTCACACACACATAAACTCACACATGTACACACACTCACACACACATGTACACACACACTCACACACACATGTACACACACACACACACACAC
Source organism: Rattus rattus (assembly GCF_011064425.1). Classification (NCBI taxonomy): domain Eukaryota; kingdom Metazoa; phylum Chordata; class Mammalia; order Rodentia; family Muridae; genus Rattus; species Rattus rattus. The sequence goes on from NC_046164.1 coordinate 16,875,048, forward strand.
CACACACATGTACACACTCACACACACATAAACTCACACATGTATACACACTCACACACATGTACACACACACTCACACACATACACTCATACACATATACTCACACACATGTATACACACCCCCCACACCTCACACACACTCACTCACTCACACACAAACACACTCACTCACACACACACACTCACACACACTCACACACATGCACATTTTTTTTTAAAATAAAATAATGTTGTTGCCAATCCGGAGTAGATCCCAGCAAGACAAGGAGGGTCTGGGGTCTGCTGGATGCACTAGATTCTGTTAGTGACAAAGACAAGTTTCCACCAGGATGGTGGGCATGCACATGGTAGATAAGAAGAAGGAGTGTGTTTGGAAGCCAACAGGACTTGCTGGTGGATTGGCTGAAGGGTGACAAAAACTATCAGTTCTGTGCTTTCAACCGTGGGTACATGGTGGTCCCCAGAAATTGGGAAGGTAATTTGCAGCTGGGTGAGACAGAGGTTTTATGCACATGAAAACATACACAGACCCAGGAGAGTTGTTGGGATATGGATGGGGAGACCTGGGTTGGGGGGCACAGGAGAGGGACAAGGGCCAGGCAGAGAAGGCTCTGCCACGAGGGTAGTTGATCCTCTGTCCTAGAAAAGGCTTCAGTTTTTCCCAAGAGTGTGTTTCCTCAGACCCATGGCCATTCTGTGTCCTAGAACCAGAGCCTCTCTTCTACATGCATGGTTCTGTGACGGCCTCTCTTCACCTCCTGAGACTAGTTCCACACAGGCCTTGAGAGTTTCTGCCATTTGTACTGACATTCTGAAAAATATACTCACGGGACCAAAAGAGAAATAAAGAAAGAGAGAAAGAGAGGGAGGGAAGAAGGGAGAGAGGGAGGGAAGGAGGAAGGAAGGAAGGAAGGAAGGGAGGAAGGAAGGAAGGAAAGAAAAAAGGAAGAGAAAGAAAACACCGACTGAAACGGGGTAATCAGGCTGCGTGAGCCCTATTGCCTTTTCCTCAGTGGGTGCCATAGCTGAATCCTCCTTACTAGGAGCACTGGATGCAATGAAACACCCCAGAGTCTGTGCTTTGATGAAGATTCCGGAAACTCCACTTTCTAATTTTGCAGAAGTTCGTTGCTATCTGTGTTGGGTTCAAATAGCAACAAGGCCTTTCTATGCCTCTCTCCCACCAACCGTGTTTTCTCTCTTTGGAAATGCAGTGTATTTGTATTTCAACTCCTGTCAGAACACCGTGCTTTGTGCTGGACGGGGTCCTAGGTGGTTTATGAAGCAGGAGAGGAGCAGACCCCGAAAGGCTGCTTCACCCACATGCTGTAAACACTTTCAGCTCTGGGTCTTTGGTTACTCAAGTGAAAGAAATAAAATTGGATTTGAAAGCTGGCCAATTCTTTCCTGCTTATCTCTTGGGCAGGTGGTCTAAGTGACTGATGATCAGGTCAGAGGCTTCTGAGCAGAGGAGAAATATTGAGAGCTGTCAATAAAAAGACAGAGGAGCTTGGCATGGGGATGTAATCCTCTAATCTTAATACTCAGCTGGCTGAGATGGGAAGATTTGAAAGAAAAATCAAGAAGAAGGAGAAAATGTAATATAAAAAAATTGCTGAGGGGGGTGAAACTCTGTGTGTGTGTGTGTGTGTGTGCATACATGGTCATTCGTGTATGTGAGTGTGCCTGTATGCATGCATGCATACATGCATGTGTGTATGCATGTGAGTGTATATGTGTGCAAGTGTGCATGTGTGCATGTGTATGTGTGCATGCACATGTGTGTGAGTGTGCATGCATGCATACATGGTTATTCGTGTGTGTGTGAGTGTGCCTGTATGCATGCATACATGCATGCATGCATGTGTGTATGCATGAATGTGTATATGTGTATGTGTGCACAAATGCATGTGTATATGCATGTATGTGTATGCATGTGTGTATGTATGAGTGCATGTATTAATGTTTGTGCGTGTGTGCATGAGTGCATTTGTGTATGCATTTGTGTATGTGAGTATGTGTGTGTACATGTGTGCATGCACGTGTGTGTGTGTGTGTGTGTGTGTGTGTGTGTTGCTGTGGCGAAATGCCTGCCCAAAGCAACTTTAGGAGGATTTACTCTGGCTCACAGAACAGTTTGGGGTTCTGGTTCATCACAGAAAGAAAGTCATGGCCACAGGAGGCTGAGGCAGTGCTCCTGGTACCCACAGCTGAAAAGCAGAGGCAAATGAATGCTGGTGCTCACACTGTTTTCTCCTTTAGATTTAGTCTGGGACCCCAGTCCATGGGACAGTGCAGCCCATATCCAGGGTATGTTCCCTGCTTAGTGGAACCTCTCTGGAAACAGCCTCATAGATACACTGCAGGTGTGTTTCCACATGATTCTAAACACACAGGTGTACACATGGACACATTGTACACATTTTACAGCCCATGTGTATAAACACACACACGTGCATGGACATAGGTGCATTCTTCTAGAAGAACCCAGCCCTATCAAATGAAGACTGCCCTGAAGAGAGGCAGACAGACACAGAACGACTGTGGAATTTATTGGGGGACTGACAGACGCTGATAATATTCCGGGAGATAGTATCTCTTCAATTGGGGTTAGTAACAAGGAATATTTGTGACTTGGTACACAACTGACTTCATCATGTCTGAAATGTATCTGGTTTGTCTTAAGATAATAAATATCAAAGAATTAGATACACCCTCAGATTCAGGCTCTTATGAGTCTAACGGTTTTACCTATTGTTCTAGGAAATCAGGGTTATTCGGGGGTAATAGCTACTGCTCAAGATGGCTATAGTCATGTCAAGCTGCATCCATGAATATCAGGAACCATTTGCTGCTTCTCCGAAGGAGAGGAGGAAAAGAGAGAGAGAAAAGTCTGCGTGTCAGGCAGAGTTGAGGCGGGTCAGGATCTGTTGGCGAATTCCTGGCCTGCTGAGGTGTGGAAGGAAAGAGGTGCACCTGAGGCTCAGGTCGAGGGGCCGAAGAGTCTATTGACCTTGATGGAAGGAACAGGGAGGCTTTTGGATGGGAACAGAAGTCTTCTGTGTATATTTTAGCAAATTGTTTGTGTTAGCTTGTAGCTCTGCTTCCCACAGCACTGTAGTATAGAAGGGAATATGAGAAACGCATTTGGTGCTGGCGTGGTATTGACCTGCAGCCCTCCCATATCTGTCTCTTGCTTCTCTTTTCTCTTTCCCATAACCATCCTCACTAACCCCTCTCAGGACTGACTTCGCACCAGCCTGACTGGTACACATGCATTCCACCCTGATGGATGGACTATAGGAACCTTAATAAGGTCATACCTCCTGACTCTGCGGTGTGTACCATTGACCCAGTGCTGAAAAATGTCACATCTTCCCTTGGCTCTGAGCATGTTTCTCTGAATGCCAGCCTTAGAAATCTTTTGAAACTAGACTGACACAATCAGTCTTGCTTCGCTTAGCAGCAAAGGCAGCCGATGTTTCCTACCACCACCATCTGACTGCATTGCGACGGTGGCATCATGCTAACTGGTGATGATGAAACTGTTCCAGGATGTCACAAGCACAACAGGGCATGGCCCCGCACCAATACACAGAATACTGGTTACACTTCTGATGACAGACTACCTGACAGAAACAATTTAAGGGAGGAGGGACTTGTTCTAGCTCGTGGTTCACCAAATACAAACCATCATGGCCAGCAAGGCATGATGACTAGAGTGTCTAGACTGGTGGGACCATAGTATAGTAACTGCTAGTTATAGTCTGAAGACCCAGGGAGCAGGGATAGAACCAGCTGAACCATCCAAGTCCTGCCCTCTGTTAACCCACTCCTGGTAATTAGGACATATCTTAAAGGTTCCCCAAACTGCCACCAGCTGGGGGCCACATGCTCAAACATGCAAATCTGTAGGGGGACATTTTACAACAGACTCCATCATATCAGCCAGCATGGATGGTCGCTCCATTATACCATCCCCTGGCACTGGCGCTGTGCCCTCCAGCAGAGACGATACCACCAGGACTGTGCTGTTGGGTGACACAAATTTGCCCTAACCTGCATTTGGTTTTCTACCCACGGCATTACTCTTGCTGTTTCCCTATTGTCTCCGGAAAACCCAAGCTTGTGCTTTGCTCGATCCTGTCCCTTGTAGAGAAGACGAGCCATTGTCTCTGTTCTTGGGACTCTGGGTAAAAATGAGTAGATATTGTTCACATGACTTTGGTTCTGAGCACTTGACTTGACTGTTGCTGTGGGTTATGTGTACCTGCTGGACAGATGGTCTTTCTGCCTACCTGATGCCCAAACCCCTGTCAGGGCGAGGATGTGTTCAAGGAGGACGTAGGCTATGACATTGTGAGGGCTGGTTAAGGAGTGGAGATTGAATGGGTAGAGCTTGATGTATTCACATACATCTAAAACCAAAACTACCATGACATCCCTGAGTAACCTTGGGGTTTTTTTTTTTTTTTTTCCTGCACACTATCCTAGCAAACGATAAATGGGTCAAACGGTTAGAAGTCTATGTGGGGTTTCACTACTGGACCTTGGTTCTGTGGGTGCATCTAACTTTTTAGTATCATCCTCAGCCAGGGATATTCCAGGCAGGACGATTTCCCCTTTGCCCTAACCTATAAAGACGCTCATCTGGATACACAGGACCACACTTCCGTGAGCCGGTCCCCCAACAAGTTGCATTCTGCAGGACTGTGAATCTGTCTGCATCTCTGGTCAGTGATGCAGGGCGCGAGGCTGGTCCTCACACACCAGGAACGCACGCTGGTTCCCAACCTTCACCTCTTTTTAAGCTGAGATGGTAGGTGGTGTGGCACAGATGTGGCTCGCATGTCTGAACACCGGGTCCCTGGCTGGCAATGTTGCTTGAAAGGTTGTGGAACCTTGGACAATGGAACCCCTCCAGAGGAAGTGCGTCACTGGGAGCTGGGCCTTGGGGTTTTTATAGCCCAATCACGCTTCCTGTGTGTTCTCTGCTTCCTGCTCTGCCCAGATGCTAGGGGGTGAGAGCCCCACCCAGATGCACACTCCTGCACCCACAGAGCCTGCTGCTGCCCTGCCTTCCCTTCTCTAATGGATCCTGTCCCCTCAGATTTAGGCCCAGCAGACCCGTAAGCTGCTTCCTTTTGGGTATTCGGGTGCAATAAAAAGAAACAAAAGTACAGTCCTGGGATTCTACTTTTGAGTTTGTTTTTCTTTTCAGTGAATTCTCAGAGGCAACAAGTGGAGAAAAATCATTAAAAATCAGTTCAAGCTGTGGCCTTCTGAGGAGGAGGGGTGACATCATGCGACCTTTACTTTAGTGTGGAAATCAAATCTACACGAAGCACAGTGTTCGTTTTCTCTGAGGAGGGGAAAAAAAAAAAAAAAGCCGAGATGGAAAATTAGAGACAAAGGCAGAAAAATGCTAAAACTCAAACCCAGACTATTAATGACATCTGTGAAAATTAATCAAGTTTCTTGCATGCTTGTGACCACATTAACTTAGGGAAGAACAATGTGTGAGCTTGGCTTGCTAGGGAACAAGGGGAAAGATGCCAGCGTTTTCCTCTGAAATGGCGATTGCTAATATGTCTTCGTTTCGTAGGATTATCGTAGCATCCATAGGCAGCCAGGAGAAGCAACTAGGATCACACATCGCACAGGACGTTCGATTTATAAAACTTGTGGAACAGGAGAGAGCTCAGGGTTGAGTGCTCAACCATGGCCCTTTGGGTAGATCTGACCTTGGTCTGCTTTTTATTACTGACCAGAGAATCTTTTCTCAAGATTTCTGCAATGACAGGGAGGGGAAAGCCAGATTTTTTTTTTTCCCTCAGTGAAAAATCAGAGGACCCATAATGCTTATGTAAGTCTAAGGACTACAACATTTCCCTCTGGGACATGGAATCACTTAAGAGCTTAATGAAAAATGATGACCCGTTGTCATAATTAACTCTTAGATGGGCCGCCTACTGTTCTGCTTGTCTTTCCCAGTGCTGCCTAACTATGATTTCACACCAAATCCATCGCTTAATGCTGGGCAATCCCACATATTGTTTCCTCTTTTTTCTTCAGTATAATTAAACCTAGGGCTGTAGGCATGCTGGGCAGGCGTCCACCACTTAGCTACATCTGCAGCCCCTTATCATTTTTTAAAAATTTTAATCCAATGGGAAATAGAAGAACTTTAAACCTCCCAGTAGAATTGAATTCTGATGAGGAAGAAACCAAACTAGAGCCTTCTTCATATCACACACGTGATACGGAAGCACACATGGAAATCTTAAGAGCCAATTGACAGTGTGCCTAAAGTCACAGAACCCCAGGAGAGACAAGAAGCCGATGGATACAAGAAAAAGATAGGCGGAGCCAACTACCTAAGTGGACAGTTATCCTGACGGTGTGTTTATAATGAACAGAAGAGAAAGATAATGGCATGAGAGAAAACATCGGTCACACATGTGACACAACGTTTCCGCAGTGAAGATTTAAAAATAAACCCAAGCCACTCATTACAAAAATGGACGGACCCACCTCTAGTGAGGCGGTGCAGATGGCTAGCCGATGGCTGCTTAACGAGGAAGAGGCAGTCTCCTTTAAGGGTGTGACCCTGGGTAGGTTGACTCTGCTCCAGTGTCTGTCCCACATCCGTGAGTTTATGTGCTGCACATAAACTTAAACGGGGACTTAGTTGGTTATTAAACATAGAGGAGGAGGGATGGAGCTAGAGTAGAACTAGGGGTGGTCAGGGGGAGAAGTGAGAGGGCGAGTCTGATTAAAATATATGTATGAAATACATACATTTCAGCAGGAGTTGGGGGAGAGGTAAATATGACCAAGGCACATGGCCTGGAATTCTCACAGTCAATAAAAATATATTTTAAAATATCATCGTATGAAAAAGAAAAACAGGCAGAGAAGTTGGAACTGTACTGGAAAAGGCCATTATAAGATAGTTTAGAACTCACCATCAGTGCAGATAATTTAAATGGGATAAAAGTTGCACCCACTATGTTACCAAAACTCGTAGCATGTAACACTGGTGGTGGCAAGAGATGCTCCAATGAAGTCATCATTTCTCCTCAAGAACTTCATGTAGGTTATCTCCCTTAATAGTCACAAAAGTGTTGAGAAATATATATATATATATATATATATATATATATATATATATATATTAAAGTTAAGGAATAGCTTGTTCGCTGAGTGGTAGGGCCAAGACCTAGTCAATGCATTCTGACTTCCAAGCTTGAGCACTGTCAACATGCCCCAGGGTGACAGGGAAGCCAGGAGCGGGCATGCCTACACATGGCCTTCAGAGAGAGTGATGTAGCAATGAGTCTTCTCTTTGTTTTTCAAGCAGGGTTTCATGACCCTGAAATCGCTCCGGATGGATCTTTCTTCCTCGTTTTGCCAAGTGCTGAGGTTACAGTGTGCTACCATGCTCAGTTTAGTTTAAAAAACTCATTCCCTTGGGCCTGCCATTCCAGAAACCAGAAATCGCCAAGACCTTTGCAGTCCGTTCCTCTTGGAAATTTTTACTGTGAAACTACATGGGCCCAGCAGTGTTTTCATCTGTGTCTTAACTACTACCTTTCTGGTAGCCCAGACTTGCCTGAAATTTATCATATAGCCCAGGCTTTCTCAGATGGGAATCTGTCTTCTGGGTGCTGGAATTGTGGGTGTGAACCCACAGCTTACTCTCCAAACCCTTTTGCTTGATCAGTTTCCACATGTGATATGTCAAAATCTCCTTTTGTAATGATAAAATTGTCTTTAAGTCTTTGTTTTAAAGCACTAGAATGTGAGTGTGTGTGTGTGTGTGTGTGTGTGTGTGTTAGAAATAATATTTATTATATCTTAAATGTAGGGACATATACACACACATATATGGATGCACACACAATGCTAACTGCAACAGCAGAGTATTTTGTTAGAACACTGACAATAATACCTCTAAAGTCTGTCACCCAAAGTGGGGCTCAATTCACTGCAGGGAATAGCATGTAGCCACCACGAACAAGAAGTTGCTGTTATTATTCTAGGGGGAGGGTTGTGCCGAGCCACGGGACTAGTTGTAGACTTTGTTGTGTAATTTGTATTCAATAGAACGAAATCCCTATTTGTGAAGACAGATCAGTGAGTTTGAATTTGAACCAAGATCGTCGATACCAGGCCCTCCAGGGACGTGACTGGAGGACCTGTGATGGTGGCTGTGGATTTATCTTCTACGGCAACTGCTCTACTCTGATAACTTCAGTGGGTCTAGGAAGAGAGTGAGGCAAACTGGGAAATTACTTACAAGGCTGGAATGGTGCAGGGGACGTGAGTCACTTGTGTTTAGGAGTCTTGCTGTGTGAAGAAAAAATTGAGGAAAGCTTTGGTCTACAGCTACAGGCTGCCGTGCTTGCTTAGCTAGAGACAGCACGGCTCTCAGGTAGGGGTAGGACTAAGTTCATCATTTGAAAATGACATTGTCTGTGAATGAATGAGACTTGGGCTTTGTAAACTGGGGTATGGCATCAAGGAGCCTTCAACCACATTCTAGTTTCTGCCTTGGGCAACTGAAAGAAGCTAATGGCAGAGAGGGATGCTGTGTGGTGGAAGTAGCAGAGATGAAGAGAGGAGCCTAAACTCATATGACCTTCCCCCTTTGACTCTCAGAGGAGTGAACTCTGGGCACAGCCCAGCTTCCTGCCCCCACCCTCTCTGCTCTCTTGGGTCCTTGCCTTCCTCCCTTCTCATCTTCCCCATGGGCCCTGTTCCACATCGAAGCTGTGTCAGACCAAGAGGAGGGATCAGTGATGACCAAATATGACATAAATTAATAATTGATATATATCTTTATTATGCACAGATAAAAGAATTAAAACTGTGGTTATCAAAACTATACCTCTAAGCAGGTTCACAAAGACCATGAGACAGAGGGAAGGTTACAGCAGGGGTGTTCAAACTGGCCACAGGGATTTTTCAGGGTATGTTTTTACCCTCATAGATGAAAAAAACAGTAACAAAATCAGGCTCACTCAGGAAAAACCAGAATAGAGTATTGCATTTGGAAACCGATAATAGTCCCTCCTAGAAAAATATCTGTCAGTTTAATGAACGAACCCCCAGATAAAACAACAGGGTTAAAAAAAAAGTTTACATACACAACTCACCCGACAAATGTGCTCTGTTAATACAACCAGCAGTACGCTCACCATTCAAACCATGAGGTAGTTACAGTACAAAAAGACGGGCACGCACCTGCGCACCCCACACACTCAGGCAAGCCTGGGGAGAACACGCAGGAAATGGATTTACAATCTCATTACCAGACAAGCAGGAGGCCATTTTGTGTTTAGGAAAAAACTGCTACATGACCAGCTCAGACAGAAGAAAAGTCTCTGACCTTTGAAAATGCAGCACTAACAGCTGGCAAACGCCATGGGAAGAGCTGTAGTGCCTTGCACACAGTCCCGCCTTAGACTCAGGTGCCCCAGCATGGCCTCAGTATCAACAAACAAAATGGCCTCTGTAGCCACTAGTGTGGCCGGCAGACACAACACAAGACTTTGCAGGTGGAACTGGGTTCAGCCAGACTGTAACAACAGTCTTAAGGAAACTTGTAGGATATGTTATAAAAGTAAGGCTTGTAACTTTGTATTAAATCTGTGAAGGGTGAAGAAGCGGTCAGAAACACTGTAACAAGAGCTGGGAGGAGACACCCAGTTTTACACTTCAGGAATACTTAAGGATGTTCATTTTCCAATATGGGATCAGATTTCTCGAGCTGAATACTACTTCTGATAATGAGATCCAAAAGAATAAAAGCTTTTTTTCTCTTTTCTCTCTCTCTCTTTAAAAAAAAATCTTTTGGTTTGCATCTTATAAATTTGTAAGTTAATTTAAGATTATTTATAAAGTCATTGGCAATGTAGTATCTCTCTCAAAAATATACATTTAAATATATTACAAAATTTTTTAACCCTATCCATCTAAGAAATCTTTTAATATCTTCCCATAGCTAATTTTCTTTTTAATATGATGGAAAAGGTTTTTCTTTTTAAATCAAAGAACTGATTAGAAGAATTCACAGTAACTGAAATTAAACATTTCATATGGAGTAACTTAAATTTCTCTAAAACATTTAAATATATCTTTATACAGAATTTTGTAGTAAAATATAGCTATAAGTGATTTAAAGACTCTAGTCTTCTTTGAAGACATCTTTAAACTTTTTTTATACATAGAATATACTTAACAGTTACATTCTGCTGAAGGTTAGGCAAAGCGCATTATTTTTAAACACAGGTAGCATACATAATCCAGGTCCTCCACAATGACACCTTCATGTTAAAAACCAAGGAACTAAAGAGAAGTATTTCTCTAGTCTCAAACCATCTTGTATTCATGTGGAAAATCTGAAGTATTTTCAATGTATTTATGCATCAGTCTGAGGTTCTCAGCCCTGAAGGAATCTGCCTTGGTTCAAATTTTCCCAATTGAATGGAAGCTGGGCCACTATGCAGTCAGTTAGACGAGGGTTTGGTGACTGAGAGATTGTCCACCACCCTTCATAGCTGTTTCTACCAGTAACGCTTCCAACTGAAGTTTTCATTCACGGAGACCCAGGGCACAACTGCCTGACCGTAAAGGCAGTGAGGTTTTGCTCATGGCTATTCAGGCCAGGATCTATCTTGTTCTACTTACAGGAGCTTGTTTTCGGGGTTGGGGGGATTGGGGTGGGATTCTGGAAAATCAATATTAGTATTTAATTTGCAGTGGATCTGGGATGGAGAATCCCCTCTGGGGTTCTAACACAGAGGTGTCACTGAACTCAGTAACTGTCAGAGTGGCATCGCCTTATTCTGCTGAAGAAGTTCACCTGAAACCCTTTTTAAAGTCAGCGCCCTTCTCCCAGTCTCTGCATCCTCGGGGCAGGACAGGTGACATCATCAGATGGCCTGGGCCTCTCCAGGTTTTTATACAGGCCCATCAGAGAGGCTGATGAATTTGGAGTCAATATAGCCTAACACATATAACTTAAGTTCCGACTCTGGAAGCATAGAACATATTTAAGGGGGAAGTGATCGTCCCCACAATGTGTTCTGCATTTGTGCCCATATGGCCACACACAGGCATCACCCTGCTAATCCCCTCGCTGACCACCGAACCCCACCTGCCTGATATTTAAATATTATTAGGACGGAATGCCGGAGACAGGCACAAATCCGATATCCCACTCTCTCGACCGTTTTCAGTTTCTGTGTGCCTGAAAGGAGAAATGCTCTTGACTAAGGCACTTTTGGAGTTGGTGTGCATGCATGGAGGACCAGGAATTAGCGTTCATTGGCCCAAGAGAGGAATGTTGCGGTGGTAAGTGACAGCCCCTCCCCACCAAGGCTAGCAAGCTACACAGGGGACCATGTAGGGTGTGGCAGGTCAGAAGAGGGCATCCAGGGCGAGACTGGATATGGAGCGTGTCTTCTATTTTACACCTTGGTTCAGCTAGGCGAGAATCCTAGCTTTCTCCCCTTGGCTCTACACACTAGCTGACGTCCCTTCACCGCCTCCTTTACTCTGTAAAACAGACCACCCCAATGACGGATGTTTGGACACCTGGACAAAGCAGCATTAAAAAAAATAAAACAAAACTGGCATATGTTTCACATTGAAACCCCCATCCTGCGAGGGGCTGGTGGGGAAGGCCACCAGCTTAGCTTTCGTGTGACAGATGCCCAGGGTCACATTTATGTGGGCCGTGGTAAGGGGTGGGTAGAACAGGCTGTCTGTATACTGAAATTCACTCTTTCTTTACAGGGAGCCCAGATCAAGACTTCCGAGTGTGGACACGCAGCACTGGCATCGGGCCCTGCCCTGGCTGCGGTGGGCGGGTGTCTGTCTGTCCACCTAGGCTGTGCTGCTGCTAGAGCAGGGGGTGCTCTGAGTGCTGCCAATGCTGTGGGCCGCACTGCTGTTCTCCGAGGCTGGCGGCGAGGTAGGGACTTGCTGCCTTCGTGCCGTCTCCCCTGCAGTTAAAAAAAACGACATGTCATATTGTGGGATCTGAGAAGTATGTGTACCCCCCACCCACACCTTTTCTTTGACTTTTTACCCAGTGTTTTTCTCAATTACAGGCAGAAGCAGCTAGTCCAGGTTGACTGGAGGGCCTTGTGCTTTAAGAGTTTTTTGTTGTTTTCAGGTTTTTTTGTTTGTTTTTGTTTTGTTACAGTTTTTATAAGCCAATAAGAGTGTATCCTGTATGGCCAGTTGTGGCAAGGATCTCTGGTGGCTCATGACAAATGTTCTGGATTCCAGAGCCTACCACTCTCAAAACATGACCAGTATCTACTAACTAGGGGCGAATCTTCTGACACCATGAAACTGCCTAACCAGCTAACAAGTTCATGACCAAGAATCACACGACCGAGTTCTAAAATTAATCACAAATCAATATAATAATGTTTGTAAGTAAGTCTATAATTTTTTTATTGGCCTACCCATTTTTTGTGCTATAGATGGAACCTAAGATTTTGCACACTCTAGGCATGAGCCGAATACCACTGAGCCACCCGTTCCTTTTGCTCGAATGCCTTGTTTAACACTGGGCTAATGGCTTTGAGAGCGTGCCCTGGGAGGGGGAGGGGGTTCAGGAGGAGGGAGCTGAGGGGAGGGAACTAAGGGGAGGGACTGAGGGGAGGGAGCTGAGGGAAGGGGGCTGAGGGGAGGGGCCTAAGGGGGAGGGGTCTAAGGGGGAGGGGAGGGGCTGAGGAGGAGGGACCTGAGGGGGAGGGGCTAAAGGGGAGGGGTCTGAGGGGGAAGAAGCTGAGGGGGAGGGGGAGGAGGGAGAGGGGGCTGCCAAGGGAAACCCCCAAGCTCCAAGGGCGAGGAGCTTAAGTCATCTATCTGCACATGAGGCCTGCACTGGTTGCCAGCAAACCACCTTTTTGCACCTGAAGCTCTCTGCTGGGTTCAGTGCGAGCATCTCCTAACACGTCAGACGCCCCGCTTGTTATTACACACCCGATGCGTTACAGCTTGGCCCGTGCTTTGTGCCAAGTGTGCAATGCTCTGGAGAGGGTAAAGCTCAGGTCACACGTGGTTTGCATTTAACTGTGTGAGAGGCACTACCCTTGGTCCCTTCAATGAAGCTGGCCTCCAGAAAACAGACTCTAGGTAGGGGAGAGAGGCGGGAGCTGCTGCACGAATGTCCCCTTAGCAGTCCCCGCCCCCACCAATGCGAGAAGCTCCCAGCAGGCCAGGTCTGTTTATGAGTTAGGCCCTCTTTCCTGTCATGCTGAAATACGCACCTATCAGGCAGAGATAAGCAGCCCTCCCTTCTGCTTATTAAAACCAACACTGAAGCAGCTAGAACAGGCTCTGACCTCAGAGCTGGCTCCGGAACTAAAGGCCTTAGACCTCTGCTGCCTTCCTGGGGCCCCTCAAAGATGCTGCCACGAGGAGCAAAGGCAGCTGCGGCTCATGCCCCGGTCAGGTTTCAGCTCTCCCTGACACAGCTCCACAGGCTTCTGCGTCCACCTGGGGCACCTGGGACCCGTGCATGCATTTGGCTTCCTCTAATTATTTTTTCTTCTGGGATTGGGGGGATGGAGAGGGGAAGGGGTCAGTATTCCCAAGGAGCAGGCAATCATGGTGTTTTAACAGTCTTCTCCCCTGCAGTATTTTGGGTTTCCCCAGCACTGCCCCCTTCAAATGTGTATGTAGTCAGGGTGAGAAGCACCATTCTGCCAAAAATTCACCTTCTCATAAATGGGAGGTTATTTCTAGAAAATAATCCAATATTTTTTTCTTCCTTTCCCCTCCCCTTCCTTTTACTTCCCTTTCTCCCTTCTGTGTTTGAACCCAGGGCCTTGGATATGATAGGCCCTACCCCAGCTTCTATTACCATATAATTCTAGCCATTAATTATCCTGATGTACATACACACACACACACACACAGAGACACACATGTACACACAGATACACACACATATACACACGGATATACACACACAGACACACATATACATACAAACAGACACACATGTGCACAAAGACACACAGAGACACACACACAGACATACACAGATACAGACACACAGAGACACACACAAAGATACACAGACACACATACACAGAGATACACATACAGATACACAGACACACATACACACACACACACACACACACACACACACACACACACACACACAAACAAACACACACACACACACTCACACACACATATATACATACACAGGGACACACATATACACACATACACAAGGACATACACAGACACATGGACACATACATATAACAGATACACATACATACACAGACACACATATACACATACATAGACACAAAGATGCACATACATACACGGACACACAGATACATACACACACAGATACACACACACTCATATATACATACATATATATATACTCATATATACATCCCTGAACCTCACTAAAAACAACAACCACCACCTCTCCCCTTTTAAACCGAGTGCATGCTGGTCTAAGGGGAGGTTTCTTGCCATCCCTTTGGGCTCCGCTGGCCTTGTGAGCTCCATCTCTAGTGGACGAAGCAGGATGGCCTTGCTCCTCCAGCAGTGTACTCATGTTTATCTTTTCCAGAACAGGAAAGATGTCAGCAGCGTGTCCTTCCAGGAAGTCTGAATATCTGCTTCCTGGGAAGTGTCTCTTTGCTGTGTCAGCTTATTTTAGTGTCCACTAGAAAAAGCTCTCACCTTCAGAGTCTTGGAAACTTCTTGTCTTGCTTATGTAAAACCCCAGGGTGTGCCCTGAGGTGGGGTATCACACTGCCCTGATCCTCTCTTGACTATGGTTCAATGCACTATTCTATCCAGGAGAACCTCTACCAGCGAACCTGTTTGTCAATGCCTGGCTCCTGGGGCAGGCTGGCTCTCTGGACTAGATGAATCTGTGAGCTCCGGGTTCAACCAAGAGACCCTGCCTCAATACATGAGGTATAGAGGTATACGTCTGTCACAGAGGGTTCGAGGGCAACTGAGACATCAGACCTGGAAGGGAGAGGAGGTGCTAGGGTCTACACACAATGTGGAGTAGATCCAGCTCCCACAATGTATGCAATACGACTCCCCTGAGTTTCCTCTGTCCCTTACTAGACTGGGACCTCCTTGTCCTTATCCAGAAAGAAGAGGGCCATGCACCCCCTGAAGAGGGCGACCTTGAGGGTTCTGGAAATGCCCAGCACAGACCCCACAGCTGAGTACAGGGCGCTGCTGAAGAGACCTCCACACACTTGGGCTCAGCCTCACCCCCACTGAAGCAGAAGGGCCTCGGTCCTCTGGTGACAGCCCACACGTTAGCTTCCCCCAGAGCATGACTTGTGTTTGATTATCCGTATTCAGGAAAAGTGTCAGCACTGTGCCCTGCCCAGGAAGTTTGCCATGTCAGCACTTTTTATTAACTTTTTTTTTTTTTTTTTAAATTGAGGCAAGACCTATGCTGTGCAGGTGGGAAACAGGAAGGCCTGTTTCAGGAAAAATCCGATGAGCTCAGAAGAAAGATACAGGGGGTGACCCTGGGCTCATCCATAAAACAGCCCGCTCAACACATCCTACGGAAGTTCGCAGGGCTAGGACCTCATATTCGGAACTGCTCCTGTGTTATTTTCAGATAGATAACCCAGGCACAAGGAGAGAAGAGAACTTAAAACAAACAAACAAGAAAACCAAGGCAAAGTTACAGTCCTTAGAATTAAGAAAGTCCAAGGCAGGATTCCAGGTAACTGAAGGAGACGAAGAAGCAGAGGACTAGTTAGGAGGTTCACCTTTTCCGATAATTTACATAATGAGAAGATACAGGAAATGGGGTGAGAGAAGCAAGAGAAAAGAAAGCCTGAGTGACACATTCCTGTCACCTTAGCACCTTCTCTAAGACAGGAGAATCACAAGTTTGAGGCCAGTTTGGGCCACATAGTGAGTTCAAAGCCAACATATGCTATGCTGAGATACTCTGTATCACCCTCCACACACACACACACACACACACACACACACACTGCACACACGCACACACACACACACACAGGCACATGCACACACACACACATGCACACACACAGACAAACACACAGACATACACACAGACACTGACACACACACATACAGACACACACACACACACGCACACACACCCACACACAGATACACACACACAGACACACACACAGGCAAACACACCAATTAAGAAAGAGGGACAGAAGGAAGGGATGGAGAGGAATGGGTTTTCAGACTAAATGCCCTATTAGTTCCCAGCACGAAATATGAAAACACCCCTAAATCAAGGGATATTATTATTATTATTATTAAGATGATTCCAGAAGGGAAAGACAGATAACACATGGAGAGAATCAGGAACATGAATCTAAGTGGTCTTACACCCCTCAGCAGCAATCTTTCGAGCTAGAAGAAAACGAGGATCACTTTCGAAATACCAAGGGATTATTTATAATCTAACAGTATCCACTGTTTTTGCCGAACAAGTGTTTCTATAAAACGGGGATATTTCAGACTCACGGCATAAAGGGAACACGTATTTCCCATGTCCCCTTTAAACCAAGAAGAAGGGAGGCGTGGGATGTCTTATGGCATCCGTGACCCAAAGAAAAGTGATGGAGACCTCCAGATTGGAGGCCAAAGAGATGGTTCACAACGGGACAAGTTAGATGGGTCCAGCTTGCTCAAACATTGTTCTGTTTTTAAGAGGGGAGGAGGGAGAGCGTACCCCTGTGAGCAGCTGCTAGACATAGATGCTGGGAACCGAAGCCGGGTTCTCTGAAGGAACAGTCAGTACTCCTAATGCAGAGCCATTGCCTGCCATCTTCTTGTGGAAGAAGAGACAGCATGTGGGGAGGTGGCAGGAGATAACAGCCGGCAATCAGCAGACAAACTGATGATAAAAAAATTAAACTAATGGGGGATAGGGTGCAGAGAGGCAGAGAAAGGCTACTGATCTTTGGAAAAACTAAAACGGAGAAGTAACGGACTATCACATGGAATAGCTTAAGTTGTGATCAGCACATGTGTGGTCATCACCGCGGAAACAGTGAATGTGTAGCCAACAGAGATTTCACTGTGGTTCTGCCAGGGTGGCAGCGGTTCTCAACCTTTTGGGGGTCGAATGACCCTTTCCCAGAGGTTGCATGCCAGATACCCTGTATATCAGATATCTACATTATGGTTTGTAACAGCAGTAAAATTGCAGTTATGAAGTAACAACGAAATTAACTTTATGGCTGGGGGTCACCATAGCACGAGGAACTGTATTAAAGGGTCGCAGCATCAGGAAGGTTGTGAACCGCTGTACTAGGGGGTAAGAAGGGAAATGGATGCATAATTGGGACACCCAGGTAAAGCAGAGATAAAACGGTCGTTTTCTGCAATAGGACGTTAACCGAGAGGATGCCAACCAAGGGAAAAGAGACAGCCGCATACTTGAGTTACTTAGAGATGTCAGCTGTTATCTCAAAGAACCAGACAAGAGTTTGAAAAATGTTACTTCGGGGAAGGAAGTGAAAGAGTGAGTGGGGGTGGGTCTGGCTGTCTTAGTAAGTCCTTCAGGCACCACACTCTCGTGCACTATTTTGATAAGGCTAAAAAGGTTTTCTACAAAGCAAACACAGAGCTTTTGTGCTCCAGGAAACAACAGATGTGAACACACCTGTGACTCTTGGACCTGTATCCCCAGAGGTGAGAAATCTTGGAGCAGATCCATGCCTAACCCCAACCATCTCTCCTCCGACAGAATTAATGGATCCCGAAAGCAGTTATCTCACTGTGGCCAGAGTTGCTATATGACAGAGCGGGAACCCTATCTTTTTAGACTAAACGCTATCCCAGGAACATGAGTGAAGCATCATGATTCAAGTCTGTGACTTGTTGTGTGCTGTGGATGAGCTGGAGAACATGAGCAGAGGGAGTCATCCAAATGAAGGGTGGTTCCAGACACAGAGGCAGAGCAGCCTGAACCCCCCAAATATACCATATAAGGTCTGAGTCCCACAGTTAGCTTATTGTGGAAATTAAAGGACTGAGTCGGTGTTTGGACACCCATCCCTGCTTGCTGGCCATAATGTTCTGACCATCCCTGTTCATCTAAACTTGCTGTTGGCTGATCCATGTCAGAAACTAACAGGGTTCTGAACTGAGCCCTCTTTGTGTTTGTTTGGTACTAAGATTAACTGTGAGCTGTGCATAAGATCAGCTGGGGGGCCACAGCTTTCACTGGAAAGTCATTTTGGAGTGGAATCGTAAGCAGTGTCAAGAGCTTAAGTCCAACAACAGCGTCTGTAGATCTTTTCGTTTCTGAGTTGGCATAAACATAAACTGTTTGCTGGAAGGGTCTTTTGTTTGCCTTTAATCTGTGTGCAAACTTCATTTTTGTATTAACAATGCTTTCAGCTTTCCTCAGAGGCTTTTGTTTGGATGAGAGAGGGTGAGGTACAACCACCTCCAACCTCAGCGAGGAGCAGGACACAACACTCAGCCCTCTTTGGTTTGCCCTCTATCAGCTTGATGCTTTGGACGAATCTGGTATTGCCTAGGGGATCTCAGTGGGGCCTGCCTGCACACTGGAGTATCATTTGGTAGCCCCATACTGTGCCTGGGCCTGGCTTCCTAGCCCAAGATGGACCATGTGGGTTTCAGGCTCAGTTCTAAGACCAAAGCCAGCCAGTGGCTGAGTAGACACATGGAAAACATCTGTGGGTGACCAGCCCCACATAAAATCCTCAGAGCTACAGTCTTCTTGGAGTACTTTCAAGTTTATTCCCAGTAGACAACGTAAGCCGCCAAGTGCCCTAGAACCTCCTCCGTGCAGGAGGTTGGAAAAAGTTGCAAAGGACTATTAGTTTGAGATCTAAACATGTCAGTATTGCTGTGATAAAATTATTTACTCCAAAATTCTACTCTGCTAAAAGCTGTCCCTTCGGGTTCTTTTCTGAACTTGCACATGAGGAAACTTCTTCAAATGACTCATCGGCATTTATATAATGCTCAGAACCACTCCACTTAGGCCATCATCTTCTCTGACATGAAACACATTTCACCCGAGAGTTACTGGTTGGGAACAAAGACTTTTGAGGACTTAGAGCTCCATTATTAAACTCTCTTTAGCTTTTGCCACTAGGTTGACTTTCACAAGGTGGACTCCCTGGGCGCTGGAGTGGAAGATCTGCTGCTGTCTGTACCTCAATCTAAGATACTTTGTTACAGGCGTAGCCCTCGATTTAAGATACTTTGTTACAAGGCATAGCCCTCGATTTAAGATACTTTGTTACGAGATGTAGCATTTGAAGTGAAAACAGTGAAAACTTTTGGCTAACAAACTAGCTCATGTCAAGTACTTTTCTCAAGAGTTTGAGCAGAAAACAAAAGCTGGGGATGACCACCTGCTGCCCAAGCATGCTGACTGGGGACTAGAACCCCCCAGAACTTAGGTAAATCCAGGGAAGGTTGATGGCTCACTGTAATCTTACTGCTTTAGGAGGCAAAGACAGGAATATTGGGCACGACTCTGTATTCACCAAAAGAATATGAAAGTGGGAAGGTGGGACAGGAGAGCACAGCTTAAACTTCCTCGTTTCACTTTTTGTATTTTTCTCGTCATAAAAATATATTTTGAAATTTAAACTTTGTAAACACAGGAGAATCTTGTTTATAAAATATGTCATGAGTTAAAGATGAGGAGAGTGTGGTTTGGAGTCACTGACTGAGGACAGGGTGGGCATTATCCAATGCCCCGGCAGCTATGGAGCAACTGTTCTCCCTCATCACATCAGCTTATTCCAAAGTCTTTCATTTTGGAGGGATGGTGTCTAGTTCCAGTTAGTCATCCTACACAGACTCCTTTAAGGTTCATGGCAGGATTAGAACTGTACTAGAAGCTGAGCATCACCAGCACAGCAATCGCAACCAACAAAAACGGTAAACATTTCTCTCCTAAGCATCACTTACACCAAGGTACATCTCCACGTGACCTAATAATGCCAAATACATGGATGTAAGAAAATGAACAGTGTTCTCTTCCTTTTGCTTGTTATTTCCCCCCATCCAACATAAATGCTGACGTCTATTGTGTGGTGGCTGCCCTGTGTGTGTGGCGGGTGCCCAGACGCACCCTAGCTGCAAGTGAGCAGTCACTAACCTGTGTGGGAGTAGATGTACCACAAGGCCCCCGTCAGGAGCGCTCCGATCACAAACGCTGCAAACGCAATGCCCATCACGGTGAGTGTGTCCAGGCCATGGAAAATCTCTAGAAGAGAGAAAGAGATACACACACGATGTCAAGCACTCTCACGCACTTCCACTTTAATCCTGTTTCACAAAGCATGGTTGTATAAGATCAGAGACTACAATTACAGTAAACTCCACATTTTGCTAGCTGCAAATTTTCTGACAAAGGAAAAGATGACTAGACTAGGCTTTTGCATATTCTGTTTGCAAGTTATTCTGAGCAAAGAGATTTTTTAATAAAAAAATTTCAGGCTTTTAATTTATTTTGTTTATCTGACTCTTTTGCCTGCATGCACTTAAGCACACCACATGCGTGCCCATTGAATCTCCTGTCTTAGAACTGGGGTTCTGCATGGCTAGGGAACACCATGTGGGTGCTGGGAACCCAAGTGGGGTCCTCTGCAAGAGCACAAGTGTTCTTAATCACTGAGCCATCTCTTCAGCTCCCCAAAATGTTGTTTTTTAAAAAAATAAGGTTTACAAATTTTGTGATACTTTAAGTCTGGGGTCTGAGAACTTAGGCAACTTGAAAAGTCACAGGTTAAAATACTGTAGAAGGCGAAGAACCAGGGATGGTGGTGCACACCTTTAGTCCCAGCACTCCGGATGCAGAGGCAGGCAGATCTGTATGAGTTCAAGGCCAGCCTAGTCTACCTGGTGAGTTCCAGGCCAAACAAGGTTACACGGTGAGACCCTGTCTTTTAAAAAAGTAAACTGCCACTCTCAAAATCAGACCCGTTGCTTCTTCCTTGGGTACTTGTGAGCAAGGGGGCTCACTGCAGCCTTAGTGGACTCTGAGATATTTTTGAGAACACTTACAGAGTCTGAAAGATGAGAGGGAAAGAGAACAGAATGAATCAGTCTTGTGCGTTAGAGAGTGCCACTGAGTTCACAGTAAGCCCCACCTTAATCCCCACAAATGGCCTCACTTTAAACAACCTGTACTTTGACACCGTTCCAGCTCTGATCTTTCCATGAGGAGAATTACTTCTTAGTGGGTGCCATGTCAGTTTTATTGTCAGCAAAACATACACAAGAACTAATTGTTCCTCTACTTGGCAAAGATTGCTTTTTTTAGGTTTGAAACTGATTTCAGCTCACAGAAATTGGATATTTCCTTTCATTCAAGAGGAAGCATCTTTGAGCGAGGACTAGTTTGTAAAGAAGTGTTTGGTAAGATAAGTCTGTTTTAATGCACACGTACACACATGTATATGTGTGTGTGTGTGTGTGTGTGTATACATACATATATATATACGTATATAAATTGAAGGTACAAGTTCTCTTCATGTCAAAATTTCCTCTTTTACCCTACTCAGAAGCAACCCTAAATGATCATTCTAGAAATGAAACCTCTTTGCTTTTGAACTACACCAACACAAAAGATTCAAAGGTGACCTCTAAGTACTCGCAGCCATTCCAAGACTTTTTTTCAGTATTACCCAGATGGACGGAGTCTCAAGGACCCAAGCTCTTCCAGCTGCATGCCTTACATTCGGGAATAATGAGGGTGACTCCACCCATTATGGTCAGAAGGTAACACAAGGTGAGTCAGTATGACAGAGAGTCAGTCCTGGGAAGGAAGGAGAACCAAGAAACAAGGAAGAGCCTAGTGGAAGTTACAATGGCCACCAAGCTTAATCTAGTCCAGGGGACAGGTACGAAAGCCACTGGGCCATCTTATGCCCACAAACGCAAAGACAGCGTGCCGGTAAGTTTTTAGTAAAAAATGTCCTGAAATTCCAAAGACAGATGTCATCTGTGAAGATGAGCCCACTGTGTCCGTTACTGACTCTGTGGCACTCCATTATCCCGTAATCTTCTGGAAATAAGCCTCTTAGAATATAAAAGGACTTTCTATAGGAGTACTAGAAAGAATGATTTGTACCCAGCACTCAGAGGCAGAGATAGGCAAATCTTTCTGAGTTTGAGGCCAGCCTGTTCTACAGAGTGAGTTCCAGGACATCCAGGGCCACACAGAGAAAAACAACAACAAACCAAAAAATAAGAATAAAAAAAAAAAGAAAATGAAAAAAAAAAAGAAAGAAAGTTGAAGAAAAGAATACTGTATATGTTTTGGGGTCAGCAATGGGAACCAGTCCTGGGGTCTCCGAGGAGAAAACAATACAGACTTCTCCTTACAGGGACACATTATCTAGAAGAACTTTGGGTGGGTGGCAGGATGCCAAGGTGGAATCCTGCTTCCATGCCAAATGACAGCCATGGAAACTCACTTTAATAATATTCAGAACCATAGCCACCTACATGACTCCCTACTCACCGCTCTGTACCAACGGTGCCGAGCGCGGTTATTCTATTACTCTCCCTAGCTCTCTCCATCCCTTGGCCTAAAGATAGTCTTGAATGTGTGGGGCCGCGTTCCTCTGAGCGGGTGAACACCACAGGCAGGGTTTGAAGCAAACACTCCCCACTGGAGGACAGGAAAAGCACACCGATAATTAACCGGATAAAGGGAGGCTGTAGCTGTCCCACTCCGGCTGCATGTGTCAGTGGGTCAACGAATGAAGGTTTTAATACAGCAAAGGTAGAGACCATAGGAGTAGGAAGGAAGGGGGTGAGGGAAGGACAGAGGAAGGGAAAAGGAAAGCTGGACAGGAAAGGAGGAGGAAGCGGGAGGGTCGCCCAGTACTCCTTATCAGCTCAGTTTGGCACATCTTCCCTAACCAGCACATTCTTAGAAAAGCCCAGAGGGGCCTTGCCTGGAAATAGTTGCATAAAGACTTACGTGGAGGAGGAGGAGGAATTGGACTGGAATCCTTAGTGCTGGGAACATTTTCTGAAACAAAAGCATAAGTCATAATGCATCCCATTTACACAAGGGATCATCAGGTTCATCAGAACAGAACAGACGTTTTTCTATTAGTCAATACATGTGTGTGTGTGTGTGTGTGTGTGTGTGTGTGTGTGTATGTGTGTGTTTGTGTGTGTAAAACCCTGTGTGGGGGTGCTACTGGAGGCTATTCCTGGAGGCTATTCCCTGGAGCTAGAATTATAAGCAGTTGTGGGTCACCTGACTTGGGTGCTGAGAGTTAACCTCTGGTTCTCTAGAAGGGCAGCCAGCACTTTTAACGGCTGCGCCATCTCTCCAGCCCTGTATTAATAAATACTCCCTGAAACCACTGCCAACCTCCCCTCTTTACATATGGAAAGTCCACCTCAGAAACGCTAGGCACTGCAGTTTGCTAATGAACGATTACAGAGGCTCTCCAGTTTGAAGGAAAGTTGAAGGCACCCCAATCTAAGGGCTCGGGGTCTGACTGTGTGTATGTATCCATCTTTACGGTTACTTATGCGAGGGTTGGATCCCCCCAAATACCATGTGTCTCTAACACAGTCACAATACTGTTCCCCCTTTTAAACATCCTTTAAAGAATCTACAGCTTTCAGTTGGGCATAGTGGCAAGTGTCTTAATCCTAGCACTCAGGAGGTGGGTTTGAGGCTAAGCCTGGTCTACATAGAGACCAGGGTTTCAGGACAGCCAGAGCCACATAGTCTGTCACACAGACTGCATAGACCACATAGTCTGTCACACAGACCACACAGACCATAGAGCCACATAGACCCTGTCTCGGAAAAACCACCACCACCACCACCTACTGCTATTGTAACTTTTCTCCTTAACCGCAGGGTTAGGTTAGGCTTCACTATCTGTGTTACTAGACTCTCTTTTTCTCACCATGTTCCAAATGTTTCCTCCTCCTGAGCCCCCTCAAAGCGAAACCCCAGGGACTCCCGTTTGTATACAGAGAAACACAAGTGCAGTCTGTTTCCAGTGAAACATTTTATCCCCTCTCCTTTCCCAGGTCCTGATGCTGGTGACTCCTTATTTAAGGTTCGTGTGTAGGCTCATTCAATTACACCTTATACGCTAATTTCTGTTGTGCTGGCCTGGTCTCTCTCTTGTAGGGCTGACCTCTCCCACATTGCTCAACCCCCTTTCCTGTTACACAGGTCACATCCTAACATGCTAGAGTGCCAGGGAGTGTGGAGGTTCCCAGCATTTTTTCTTGTCCTGCCTTCAGGGAAAGCCTCAGAGTGGCAGGGACCCAGACTTCCAGAGGTGCCTGGCGGCAGGTGCTTAAAATGCTGACACCATTTTGGAAAATGGTGGAAAGAATAAATAAAACGACAAAATGCTTCTGTCGTCAGTAATTCTGTAGCTTCACAATCGCAGAATGCCACAGGTCCAAGGCTAAAACCCAGTCCTCTGAGGCAGGCAGAGGAAGAATTTGCAATTACTGTTTTACAAATGAGCGGCTGAGACTGATATCCTGTGACCAGGGAAAGATCACAGCTGGGAAGCATCAGGGCAAGGGCTGAACCACAGTTTCTGCCTCCTGGCTACGGAGGAGTGTGTGTCCTTGTCCTCAGCCTGGGGAAGCAATGCCTTAGTCACTGCTGTGCCCAGCGCTTGTTGTTCTCCACAGAGAGATGGGCTTAGACCAGGGTGCTGACGCTGTGGCCTGAGATGGGAAACTGTAACTTGAAATGATTTATTTAAGGAAGCAAAAGAAGAATATTGCATGAGGTGAAGATTACACAAAATTCAAGTTCGTTTAATAAGTGCGGTGCCCTGTGGTCCTGCTCAGTCCGCACGATCTGAGCACTTGAAATGGGCTGGATAGGTCCAAAACCAAATTTATTATCTCTCTGCCCTTCATTGGAAAGGGGAGAAGAAGAAACCCTGGCTTGGGCTCCATCTTTCTCTTCAGAGTTAAAAGTGGTCTGTGCTCAGTGTCTCTTGGCTTCAGCTCATTCTTCATTCGATAAAGAAAGATACACGTTTAATTCATAGCAAAACAACAGTGACAAAAGAGGACTTGGGGGAATTCAGACCAAAATAAAGCAAGCTGGCCTTTGCAACATTAAAAATAAATAATAAGGCGGACAGCGGGAAAGGAGATGGGTTGCTCGTTCTCGAGGATAACCAGCTCAATTGGACCAAGACCAGTTCTAAGTGATCAGTAACTGTACAGACCCCTGAAAGTGCGGGTCGTGACAGCCCCTGATGAGGAAACGTCTGAGTTACATTTCGATACAATTACCAAGAAAATTAAGGTACTTAAAAAATTAATTCAGAGAGCATTGTATATAATCCTATAGTCCTAATTCCTGGAAGGTGGAAGCAGGATTATTTTTTGTTAAAGGACAAGTTGGACACATGGTGGCATTGAACCAGTTTGAGCTGCACAGTGAGACCCTGTCTGCGATGTTTGATTGCCCGTGCAACACAACTGGGAAGTATCTGGGAGGAGAGTTCTCCTGAGGGGCCGTCTACATGGGGCTCTCTGTAAGCATGTCTGTGAGGGACTATCTTAAGTTAATTGATGTGGGAAGACTTAGCCCAGTGTGGGAGGCGCTATTCCTAGACAAGGGTCCTAAATGTGCATAAGAGAAATGGGGCTGAGTGTAAGCAAGTGTGTATGCACACATTTCTTGACCTCTGGTGTGATGTGACTAGATGTTTAAAGTTCCTGCTTTGATTTCTTCCAAGAAATAGACTGTGAGCTAGAACTACAAACTAAATAAACCACTCCCCTCTTGTATGCGGCGGCTTCTCTTTGGTTTGGTTTGGATATTTTATCACCACAAAAGACAGGAAGCTAGGGTACAGTCCCAGAAAAAACAATGATACAATTCAGTACACAACTTACACTCATTACGCCAACTTTAAAATGCATTGCATAGGGGCTGGAGGGGTGGCTCAGTGGTTAAGAACCCTGGCTGTTCGTCCAGAGGACCTGGGTGTGATACCCAACAACCACATGGTGGCTCACAATTATCTGTGACTCTAACGTCAGGGGATCAGAAGCTCTCCTCTGGCCTGTGAGCCCATCAGACAGGCAAGGGGCACACAAATACACAGGAAGGCAAGACAGCCCCCACACATAAAATAATAAAACAATTTTTTAAATGATGCATTTTTTCTGGCTGGGGACGTAGCACCGTTGGAAGAGTGCTTGCTTAAACTGCACTTTCCTGGGTGTCAGCTTATTGGCAGCAGCATCAACACTAACTCTGGCATCTACAGATTTGTGTAGTACATTAGAGCAAACAAAAATCCTCCTTCTCTTAGCTCCACCATAAGAACTCCGCGAAGTGGAAGCATCTAGCCACAAAAATCCACCTACTTTCGAGAATTAGCAGTCTGATTCGCTGAAGTAAGCGCAAAGGCATTTGAAGGTCTCAGCAGCGTGCATCACGCACGGAGTGTGCACACACTCACTTCTGGGAAGGGCTCCATGAAGTCTTCCGCCTGCGGTTAAACTTTCTCACTCAGAATCCCCAAGTGGTTTAAAAAAGAATGATTCTCCCCCCGGGGGAGACCTCACATGTAAGCATTTAGGTTTTACGGCAAGGCCTTCCTGATGGACGGTATTGTTTAAAAGTTCTTAATGGACTTGGGTTATGATCTAATACTCTCTCTCCCCCTTGCCCCGTGTAGGGCCCTCCCAGAGAGCTAAACTGGAACACCCCAGCCTTATTTCCTTCAGTCAAGTCCCTTCATGACTATCCCTGCAGGATAAGCCCACACGGCAGGGCAGAGCCTCCAGGGTTCACCCTCTAACAGTTCTTGTTCCCCATAACCCCCCAAGGATAACTAAAATAGCGTTGTCTCCTCAAGAGTCCTGT
Source organism: Rattus rattus (assembly GCF_011064425.1). NCBI lineage: Eukaryota > Metazoa > Chordata > Mammalia > Rodentia > Muridae > Rattus > Rattus rattus. The sequence goes on from NC_046164.1 coordinate 16,901,981, forward strand.
AACTAGAGCCGCCCGCTGAAAGAAAAGAACTGCCGTGACAATATTGACTTTGGGCTTAGGGGGAAAAGACTGTTAGAAAGGAATCCTAGACGTTGCTGTAAGGAGAATTTTAACAGTAGATTTCTTTGCAGAAAGGATACACTATAATCAGCATTCTGGATCAGATCTTTTCATGTACTCTGAATAACTTTTGGTTTACCTCTAGAACCAAAATCTTCCCCCCTCGGGCTGTTGGGCGTGGCTTTTGTGGAAGTGCTCGCCCGGGGTGGGTCATGCATGAGTAACTGACACAGCTTCTGGCCTGCCAGTTTAATTCAGTTCTTCTAAACACTGCAGGCCTTAGAAGGCCCACAAAGAAGCGAAGCAGCAAACTGGCACACACGTCTGTTGGCATCTGGCAGTGGGGAGGCGGGGAGGAGGAGGCTTCGTGTGGTCGTTCAAGAGTATTTTTACTAACCTTACTTCTCTGACTGATCCCTTCTCTGGGCTCTTTTCAGCGTTTCTGGGGCCCCTGGCAGTGGTCTGTTAACTTATCTACACTCTGCCACTAGACAATGGCTCCCTTAGCGGCGGGATGGGGGAGTAGGGGTGATGGGTGGGGAGGCTGGGGGTGGGCACAGGCACCTACCGGGTAGAAATGAAGGATAACGATAAGGATTCCACAGTGCACCTGCATCAGAGTTATCTAGCCCTGAGGCAGATGCTATTCAGAGTGAGAAACCTTGTGCTAGAAAGGCCTTAAAGATCTAGTAGGAACCCAAAAAACATGGTTTTATAATAACACTGCTTGCAGAACAGCAGTCCTAAGTGATCTAAGCACTGGGGTCCTCCTCCAACTTCTTATTTCCCCTTGGGAAAGGGTCTCCCTATGTAGCTCTGGCTGGCCTTGAACTCACAGAAGTCTGTCTGCTTCTGCCTCCCAAGTGCTGGGATTAGAGGCTTATAGTACCATACTCAGCCTTCTCGAGATCTTTTGATGCTTCGTAAATTTCAGAGGTATCTCTTGGATGGCTGACAGATGAAATGAACCATGGGAAGTCGTCCACCAAGATTCACCGTGAATAGTTGCTCGAGCTGGATGGTGTGTTCCTGGAGAATCTTTCCAGTCTCACATACATTTAAAATCCCCCAAGAGCAGTTTTCAAAATGTGAAGGGGCTGGGATACCATGGGTTCTACACCCTGCTCCCTCCATGAGTCTGCTCTGCCAGTTTCTGAACCCCCCCTGTCCTTCACCTTCTCTTCTCCTTAACCTCAGGACAAACTTTTTTTTTTTCTTTTTTGAGTATTTGGTTCTGGAAAATCCAAACGTGTCCCATAAAGTCACGCCTCTTTTAGATCAATTTCCAACTCACAGGACTCTGCTTTCTGAAACCCTTCCCTCCCTCGCCTGAAAGAACCCTGGTTTGGCCGAAAGCAAAAGCAGGAAATCCACATTTGCTGACAGCCCGTGACATGCAGGTGCTTTATTTCCAGATGTGGAGAAGATCCAACATCTCAAAAGCTTAATCTGCTAAGAATTAAAAGCCGGGTATAAATCGTGGCAAATTGGGAAGCCTGCCAACGGGCTTCAGTAACCGGCAGCTTCTCAACCCTTTTAATTGTTTTGCCAGAGACCGTAACACGCATGAGCTATTTGCATTTTCTGCTTTCCTGTGCGTTTAAGTTAGGAAGTCACAGGATGACTGAGTTTGCACTTTTAAATACATTGTAACATTTTAACCCTGTCAAGGAATGTGGGCTTTATTTCCCCCTAAAGTTTTTCATCTGCCTTTTAGCTCATATTCATTAAAATACTTGGGTGCTACATTGATAACGATGGGGGAAGAAAAGGGAGGGGAAGAAAGGGGAGGTGGGGGGGGGGAGGGGAGGAAGGAGGGGAAAGGGAGTAGAGGTGAGGAGGATGAAGGGGGAGGGGGATAGGGAAGGAGAGAAAGGGAAGAAGAAAGGGGAGAAGGGAGGGGGGAGAAAAAGGGGAGAAGAAAGGAAAGGAGGAGAGGGAAGGGAAGGGGGGGGAGAGAAGGTGGGGTGGGAAGGGAAGGGAGTAGAGGTGGGGAGGGTGAAGGGGTGGAGTTGGGGAGGGGGAGGTGATGGAGCTGGGGAAGGAAAGGAAGTAGATGTGGGGAGGTGGCTCCCTATGGTACCAGCAGGTATGTGTGTGTTTGTTTTACTAAAAACAGGAATTAGATTACATGGGAAGATTCGCAAAAGACGAAAAAATTGAAGGAATGGGTTTGAATCCTGGTCTGCTAATATGTAGGTGTGTGGCCAAGTTCCATAAAGTGCTCTCCACAGAGCTGCTGTGAGAATTAAATTCTGTAACACCCTAGGCACTTAGCACAAAACAAATGCTTCATCAGTGCGGGACTCTCACCACCATTAATAGTCTAAGCATCTTCACCTACTCTTGAAGGCTTAAGTAGCCAAAAGATGATTGGCCAACGCTGATTCCAAAGGTGACCATGATACCCTCATGAGGGTTCCACTAAGGAAGAACATACACTTATTCCTGTAGCTTGGGTGGCCACTTTCCCTGCCCACAGGGGAAGAACACTGCCTGAAAGACATCCTAGTTCTTGGCAGTGGTGGTGGCCACTCTGCCTGTATCTGTGGCCCGTAAAAACATGACTACAATAAAGAAAGATGGAGCAGATGGGCAGGGATAGTTGGCTCTGTGGCAAGGACACGAGCAGGAAGAGCATCGTCAGGAAAGCTGCTGGGAAACCTACCCCACATGTCATCCCTGATCTCCCACTCCCAGAAAGAACACTAACTGCTGCTATTTTAAATAAGCCACTGCTATCGGCCAGTGATCGCCCGCCTTTTCCCAGTGATATTCCAGTGGAACAGGAATGATTTTAGAGCCAAAGAAACTAATCACAAAGGGTGAGGGGATCATCATAAAGATGAGAATCAGCAGAAAACCTATCTCCTATTCCTGCCAAGGAAGACGAATTTGCACACAGCCCCTTGGGAAGCTCAAGTTCGACTTCTCGATGTCTTTCATAAACCTGAGCAAATGGTTCGCCCATTTGCTTCTCCAACTGAAGTCTCACCTCAATTAGCGAGTCTCACGAAACTGCTTTGATATCTGGTTAAAGAAGAAAAAAACAGTACCTTTCCTCTCCTCTTAGACTTTTATGAAAAGAAAACACTGAACGTTCAGTATAATGACTCTAAGTTTGAATAAAAGTAATTACCCAATTTACAAGAGAAATTACTTAGAAAAATGCCACCGGAGTTTAACAAAAAAGAATGAAAGAATTGCTGGAAGTTATAGTGTTGTAATATTAATGCCTAAGTACTGTCTGGCACCGGGCACAGCCAGCTGCTGTATTCAATTACCAACTGAATGAGTGCTCTCAAAATAGGTAAGGGACAGGGGCAGGGACAGGGACAGGGACAGGGACAGGGAGCGAGCTGGCTGCTGCTTTTATAGCATAAAACACAGCCAGCTGTTGACCAACCATGAGTTCTTTGCAACACAATTTATTCATATTCCTTTCCCCTAAACTCAACAAAGCGGCAGGAGTATCTAGGTAGCCTAGTGAAGGTGAGGCCACCGTACCTTTGAAAGGACCGGAAACCAACCAATAAAGTAAAATGAACACATTCAGGACAAAAACAATAGGCATCTGAGATGGACATTCTGAGTCTAGGATGGCCAGTACAAAATGAACTTCCAGGGACTAAGAAATCATGGACTGACCCTCCACCCAATGGCCCTGCACCAGTGGAGGGGAAGCCCTGGGTCCTGTGGTGTACTAGACTGTGGGGGGAGGGGCAGCAATGGGGGAAGGGAACACCTAAGGAAGGTGCCCGGAAACCGGAAAGGAATCCCCTGTTCTAACGTTAAAAAAAAAAAAAACAAATAATTCCTCCAGAAAAACTTAAAAAAAGAACAGGCATCTGAGTTTGAGTCTAGGATGGCCAGAAAAACAAAGTCCCCTGAGGTTCCAGATAAGAACGAAACAAAAAGACAGCCCCACCGGTCTGGTGTGGAGGGAGCAAGAGCAGTGCCCTCAAATTCAGGGCTGTGAGCCAGTCCCTACCCCATGCTCCCTGCCTTTCTGAGGGAACGTGCACCCGCAACAGCACAGCTCTTTTGACAAAGGCCAAACCGTATTGAGAAACCGGCAGCACCCACCTGCCTCCTCTCTGGTAGCTCATGCCAGCTCCAGAGCCACCCACTGCTTCATCCTGCCAACCTCAGCCCAAAAGTGCCATCCTAGGGGTGCCTTACACCCCAGATCTGGTGTCAGTACCAGCCAGCATGACTCCCTTCTAATGCCTAGCAGCTGGGACCAAGCCACTCACTGGTTCTTACCAGGTGACTCTCTACCCTTCAGGATCGAGTGACAGGGTCTGTGGTTCTAATCCTGAAACGCCTTACCCTGGAGGCCCTCTCACTCTGCCAACCTGTTCTCAGCTTGACACCCTTAGACCTCGAGGCTTCGGGAGAGTGACAGGCTGTTTCCAGACAGGGAGGATTGTAGCCACTCAGATCATCCATGCCGCTTTGGTTCCACCCCAAAGCTGTTGACAGCTGCCCGACACCTCTTGGCTTGCTCCTGCCCCTGGTGCTGTGGTGTCCTCCCCGCAGTCCTCAGGGTTCCCTGCTGGTTGTCTGCCCTGCCTGTCCTTGTGGTGCTTACACCACACGTTTCAGGACACGTCTCTCCTCTTCTCCTATTCTGCACAGCACAGCTTAGTGAGTGTTCTTATACATAAAGGAATGGAAACCCTGGGTGCAAAGAGGACCAGTATTTGCTCTTCTGCAAAGTTCTGAAAACTCATTTATAAATGTCAGCTTTCTTTCTGCCAGTGTCCCTAAATGGACAATGTTCACAGATCATAGCCCCTCTCAAAAAGGTGTCTACGGTTTGATGAAGCACTATAGCAGCTTGGGGCCGTGCAACGGTGAGCACTGAACACTAGACTGTGAATAGCGTGCTGGCCCCAGCACGCCTCAGACTCACAGAAGCACATCTGAATGCAGAGGAGAGTAGCAGGGCAGAGCCAACCTTTACTATGACCTGATTCTTTGTGGCTCTTGGAATCTTCTGCATGCTACCTAGACTCCTCCGCTAAGCTGCTTCTCGGGCCCCTTGATCTATTTTTTAAAGAATAAATAATCTGTAAATAAATTACAATGTAGCCAAAGTGACAGGATCACCTAAGTAAAATCTCTTGGGGCAAAGAATTATTTTCTAAAGCTATCGATTACCTTCGATTTTTCTAAAGCTACCTTTGATTTATCTTAAATTCTTTTACATTCATTTGTTCACTATAAAGTGTGTGTGTGTGTGTGTGTGTGTGTGTGTGTGTGTGTGTTCCACAGAACGAATGTGGATGGATATCAAAGGACAGGCTTGGGAAAGTTGGTTTTCTCTTCCTACCACATGAGTTCAGGGATCAAACTCAGGCAGTCAGGTTTCACAGCAAATACTTCAACTCGCTGAGCTCTTACGAGCCTTGATTTATTTTAGAATAAAACTAGATTTTGATGTACAGTCTGAATTCTTAAAAAACATATTTACTCTGTGTGTTTAAATGTACATGAACGTACATGTGCACATACAATGTGCTAGTGAGGGTCAGAGGAAACTTCTGTGTGTCTATGTGCTTGCATGCACACATACATGTTACACCATGCTAGTGAAGGTCAGAGGAAACTTATTCTGTGTCTGCGTGCATGCATGTGCTCACACATGATGGTCAGAGGAAGCTTGCAGGGGTCATCCATCTCCCTCACTGTGTATGTTTTAGGGACCTTTACAAGACAGGCCCTGCGTTCCCATTCTCACCTTTATAGTCTACCTGGAGGATCACAGCCAGGGGCTTGGTGAATGTCTTCTTATTCTGCATCATGGTCCAGATCATGGTGGCATCGAGAGAAGTGCAGGCGTCGTCAGGAGTCACACACTGCAGAGAGGCAGAGCAAGGCAGTCATGGATCAGAGAAAAGTACCTTCCCCAGGCCTGCACACGGCTGTCCCTGGCCCCTTATCAGACAGCTCGCTGCTGTGAACCGTGGGGGAAACAGGCTCTCTGTGCGTTTTTCTAAGAACCCTACATCACCAGGGGGATGTCATGGCGGTCCTGGTGCATTTTCAGCTGTACTGGAAAATGCACCTACCAAGGGACAGCTTACAGATGTCCTCCCTGCCCCTTCTCCACCAAAGAGCTGGAAGTTTCAGAATTAGTCTGTAATTGTGTTAGACAATGATAGAATTTATTTCTAATCTAGCAAGGCAAGCGCATTGTCATCGTTGTTAGGTTTTATTTTATTTTATTTTATTTTATACTCTATAACATTAGGCTTTCCACAGAGTTTGTTTTGAGTTGGCCTTTTTTTTTTTCTCTTGATGCTAGAGGTTTAATCCAGTGCCTCACACATGCCAGTGAGTATTTTATCTGTTCATCATATCCACCTCTTAGCCTGGGCTCAACTTCGCTTATCATAGGTCCTGGGGAGGGAGTGACGCCAGGTGTGTAAGCTGAGACTGACCAGCAGTTTCTAGATATTTTAAGTCCTGAAACTAATCAGGAATCTGGTCAGGAGGCATCACCTCTGGAAAAGTGTATGCTTCTCTGGGCCACACACAAGAAGATACCCCACCCCATCACCACCCCAAAACAAACACCCCGAAAAGAGTTTTCTTGTAGAGGGAAACTGAATTTTCTGTGGCAAGGCAGGCTGTTATAAAGATACACAGTCAGTTCATTTTGTGACTTTATTTTCCTCATACTGTCTGGATAGCCCTCTATAGTTAACTAAGAACATATAATGCTAACTTGGAGGCGGATCCTGGGTCAGACACCTAATTCCCAGCAAAGAGCAGCTGGACTAGGTGACCATCGACACCTTTTCCTAGAAGGTTCTCGGGCCTTTTCTATTGTCACAGAAGTACTCGGGAGTTACAAGAGATAGAGAAATGCTGCCTTTAAGCAGCAAGAAGCATTAATGGTTCTGCCTCCACACGCTTACTGCATACATCTGCCTCCACACGCTTACTGCATGCATCTGCCTCCACACGCTTACTGCATACATCTGCCTCCACAGGCTTACTGCATGCATCTACCGCCACACGCTTACTGCATGCATCTGCCTCCACATACTTACTGCATGCATCTGCCTCCACACGCTTACTGCATGCATCTGCCTCCACACGCTTACTGCATGCATCTCCCATCTCCTTTGCTCTTCTACCTAGGAGGGCGTTGTGTTGTCGCTTTCATTTCTAGGTGAGAACTAAAGTAGCAGTGGTTCCAGAAGAAACAAAAGAGCCTGAGCCTTTGCAAATGTTTCCCGGTTACGGTTACTCGTGATTTGGTGTGCATTTATTTGTAGGCAAAGCTCAAATCAGTAACTGCGCAGGGAAATGATTCAAGGAACTCAGGTCATAGAAATCTATTTAACGGTAATCGTTTTCACTCCTGCTTTTTCTTCCGGTCCCTGTATGAGAGGATTCCATACATATGAAGGCTATAGCTTGAGTCTGTGCTTCTAAGGTATCAGTGGACCCATGATTATAAGAGAATCAGACTCCAGCTTGGGCTGTGTGTAACAGCTACTGAATAAACACACCGGAGGAAATTATATGTAATTATATCAGGCCCCAGAAACGAAGTGGCAGCAGGAGAGAGAAACCGGTCCCACGCAAGGCAGGTCCGACAGAGCCCCACGCAGTGCTCCAACAAGGTCGAAGGGCTCCGATTTCTGTTATGGCAACAGAACATAGCCGTTTAATATGGGCAATGGCACGAGGCAAATGAGATGAACTGATAAGAAACGGGCGAAAGTAAAATATTTACTAATTTCCCCTACAAGTCCTCCCGAGAGAAGCAACACTATAACTCACACAGAGAAGGTCACAAAACAATTTCAATCCCAGTCTCCATGGGACCTGGAAAAATTAATCCTCACACTGATCTTGTCCTTTCGGTTCCCTGTTCTTCTGGCACAGCACTCGCGGCGAGCTATCTGACCATCAGAGACAGATCCAGGCCTCTCCCTTGGTGGAAAACAGTCCCTGGCTGATCACTCATGAGGCACAATGAAGCACACACGGGAAGACAAACTTTCAGAATGTGTTCTCCGACAAACCCTAAAGCACGCCGTCCCCTGTTCACGCTGGTACTTCAACCAGAAGGCTTTTCAAAACCTCAAAACTAAAACCTCCACCTGCACCTCTTTACCCAAACATGCCCGACAGACGACGGCCCACGCACCCTCGGCAGCTTCTGGGAGCCCTTCTTCCTGGAGCACAGCGTCAACTCGCAGTGCAGGAAGAGCAGGGAGGTGTTGAACACGGACTTGAACAGGAAGCTGAAGCGCTTCTTGTCCACCTCAGCGTGCGGGATGGGAAAGTGCACTCTCTTGGAGCTGTAGAACTTCACAGAGTCGTCTTTCGGACAGATGTTCTCGATGATGGTGTAATCAGACATTCTGTCTGGGTTGGAGTATGGAGAGAGAAAGCAGGTTTGGATGGCAAATCCCAGATCTTGGTCAGCCTTGGTGACAGACACCTGCCAAGGAAAATAAAGGTCAGGTCAGAAACACACTGGCATCTTACTTTACGTTAGTTACCCAGACAATATCCTGCCGCAGTTCTCTGGATGAGACATTACTCTGTTTACTAATTTAGTAACATACATCGATTGATAAAAGGCGCTGTCCGTTTAAACTTGACATAACGGCAGCCAATTGTTTAATTCAAATGCTATCCTACAAGTTGCAAGATGGGTAAAGTTTCCTGCCAGTCCTCAGAGATAAAATAAAAGCAAACCTTGCTCCTAAGTGGATTTTCCAAAATAAGCAAAACACAGATAAAGCCCCCTAATATTATCACAGTGGATTATTACCAGGATGCGATTTTTAAATGCTGCCCAATAGTTCAGGACGGAGGAGAATCTATATGATCTTGGAAGGTATGACTGTGCAAGAAAGCAGAGTGAACTTAGAGAACAGAAGGCCACAGATGCCTCCTGCTTGGTCAATAGGCAGGCCTCTGGTTTCTTGTATCACGGATAGTGTCGTTTACTGGCCATCACCAACCTGGCAAAGCATCCGGCTGCTCATAGGACCAAACCAGCCTTGCAGAGGAGGTGGGGCTGGGGGGAGGTTGCTTCAGGGAAAACTAACCTAGACACATTTCCAAGTCATTTATTCTTCCTTCTTACAAATCACTTCTGTGCATCATGTCCAGATCTCATTAAGGTTCCTTTGTTCAGAAACAGGAAGTAGTGCTTAGCCAAATGTAAACAGAACTCAAACCTTAGCTATCCTGAACTCTGCTAAAATCCTGAAACAAAAATGGCTTCACTGTTTGGTGATACCACTTACTGTGCGGACTACTCTTCCAACTCCGATGTCTCTTTCCTTCTCTAATCTAAACATACACTGTAAACTTAAACACTTTAGAAATAAAGTTAGTCCTTACCCATTCACTAAGAGCACCCTCCCAACCCCTCAATGCTTTAAAAGACAGAGAGATAATAAAGTTAGCACTTGGAGCCAGCCCAGGGGAATCCCCGGGCATTGCGGGAACTTTTGATTTATAGCACCCCCAAAAGATGCCACGTTGGTAACTGTGAGGTATTCACATGGGCATGAGCAGAAGGTGAAGGTAATTACAATGTTGCCATCTTGTTCGACACTCTGTAAATATCTACTTGCACTATCTGTGAGTTATTTCTGCTGAACAAGAGGTTCTATCCTGTTGAGGTGGTAAATTATACACATGCTGCAAATAAAAAGTGCCATTTAACACAAACTAAGGCTTATGGTGCAAAAATGTGTTGACTCTTTTCTTACTTTCAAAGGCATGCAATACAGAATGTCTGTCTAGACCAGCAGTTCTCAACCTGTGGGTTGCAGACCCTTTGGGGGGTCAAACGACCCTTTCACAGGGGTTACATATCAGATATCCTGCAATATCAGATATTTATGATTCATAACAGTAGCAAAACTAAATTGTGAACTAGCAATGAAGTAACTTTATGGTGGTGGTGGTGGTGGGGTCACCACAATATGAGGAACTGTATTAAAGGGTCACAGCATTAAAAGGTTGAGAACCACTGTTGTATATCTTTCTGGGTGCCTTTGAGGAGAAAAATATTAGCAAGTCTTGCTACAGATTGGACTTGAATAGCAGGAAGACTGTAGGTTTTAGATTGAGACCTGACAAGGCAAGTCACATGCTCTGCTGCTTCTGTGCAGACAAGGGCAGACACAGTGCTCACCTAGAGGATGATGACCGTAATTAATGTAAAAGACACAGTTGGTGTAAGATACTGACGTAAAGGTGCATGCAAACAGCTCCGGTTCAGCAGTAAGAGCTCCCAGTAGTGTGACCCTAGATGCTAGTCACAAAGTCAAATGAACGGATAAGAAAGCTGCCATCCTATCGCCAGCCATCACCCCAGGAGTGACCAGAGAAGAGGGGCCATGGAAGGAGCTGTGGTCTAGAGTGAACAGAAGGTTCCAGGAAAAACTTCGGGGAGGGCAGCTGGCGAAGAAACCAAGAAATGGTTCTTCAGGTTAAGCCAAGATTTATGAAGTTTTATTTTACTTAAGTTAAAAAATTTTCCTACCAGCAGCGGAGTCCAAACCAGGAAAGAAAGGCAAGGCATGGTCAACTGGTATCCTTTTTAGCGAAACATTTACAGATTCTCTTTCTTATTCTTGGTAGTTTCAATCAAGTTTAAAATAGTTTATAACAACTCCCCCCAGCTCCAGATCTTTCTTAACATACTTGATATTTAAGATAGCAGTAAAAAAAAAATTTGATCTCCTTTTTAAATCAAATTTAACTACAAAACATGTGAGATGTGAAATAATATAAAATGGAAAAGAAAACAAGAATAAAAAAAAATGGAAGGGGGAGGGAGAGGGAATCGCTGGCTTCACGGAGTAAGCCAGCACTCCAGGGTCGAGAAAAGAAATGAATCTACTCAGGGTGGGGTCCACAGGCAGGTAGCCACTGGCAGCATAAATCACAAAGCCTTCAGAGAGCAGATCTAGGCATTTGTCTAGAAAACAGTAAACTGCAGCTAAGCAGTGTCCTCTCAAACCCGTGGCATAAGTGGGAGGAGTTGAGTAAGATACTAGTGGATTGTGAATACTATGGAAAAGGCAGAAGAAAATAGTCTTGGATCAGGAGAGACGCAAGCTTAGGAACAGCCAACACACAGAAAATATGGCTCCCCCAGGGCACTCACAACAGGGAGCTGAGTGCAGAGGGACTGACTGGAGAAAATACCAGGGAGAGCTGCCTGGCTCTACTCCAACCCAGTGCCGATGCACATGCACACTGTCTTTGCAAAACAGACACAGGTGCTCTGTGGTGATTTTTACCTATGGGAACCTGCCATTTCTACCCCTTCTCGCCCTCCCACTGAGAGGTGCAAAGCAGCCATGATGCCTTTCAGTGAGACCAGCAGATACTACAGATGATGCTCAGGGCAAAGGACAGCAGACAGCCTGAAGCATAGGTCTGTCTTCTCCAGAATGGAGTCTGTGAACTTAGATATCGACCTCGATGTGAAGTTAGGATTTATTCCCTTTCAAATGGCATTTTGAGGGAGGATTACTACATTAAAACCTGGCTGTCAACAGCACGGCCTCTGAAGAAAGGATTCCAGAGGAAAGATTACACCAGGTTCAGGTGTCACGTTGGACAGCCACGTGCCTAATTTTCTCATCCAAAAGTTGGATCTTAGTAATTAATTAGTCCATTCTTACAGAGTCCCTCTAACAAGTCAGTTCATCATGACTATAGTCAGGACATATCCAGTGCATCGTAAAACAGTAACAAATATTAGCTATTGTTATTTAATTATTACCACCACTGTCTAATAACTTCATAGGCATCCCAGATTTACGCAATGCATGATGGCCACTGTTCCAGATGGAAAATGGTTTTGACAAATTTGTGCGGCTATTAAGATTCTGACTCGGCAGAAGGGATTTCAGGAGAACACAGCTTTTCACTTGGAAGTCCAAGATAATATGTGAGGTGTTTTAGAAGAGTTCATGGATAACTCTGACACTGAGTGGCCAACTCAGTCCCCAATTGTCCCCAAAGTGTTGACAGCAGAACAAATAAATAAGGTACTTTACTGGTACAATTCACATTTTGCTCAGTTTTCTTTTTGATGCTTACTAAAAACCACTATAGCCATTTAGCAAAATTCATTAAAATCCTGCTATTTCTTTCCTGGTCAGAAAGTGACCTGGAAGCTGTTTCTGAGCCATGCCCTTACTTAGATGTCTAAGTAAACAAGGTGAGACCCATGCAAGGTACTTAAGCTAATATCACAGGGCCTGCATAGGGCACTAGGCTGAACGCCCGAGGATAACACACCAACCTCACCTCAACATAAACATGCTCGTTCTCTGCCACAGAGAAGACCCCTGGGGAGGGCACCAGAAAGAGGTCTGTGTTATACAGCTCCATGTTGAAGGTAGCATTTCCATCGAGCTGGCCCTGGAAGCCACTGGGATTCCTCAGCTGCCGCAAGCTGCAGTTAAACTGGAAAATCGCCAACAGATAAGGACACATCAGTCACATGAAGAGCTTTGGCTTTTAACACATAATTTCATGTTTTGAAACTTCCCAGTGAAACAAACCAAACGAATGACAATGTTATCCACAGAGTGGTCTAAGGGAGACCCAACCCGTACTACCACGACTCTAGCTCTAGTAACAATGTATCCACAGAACTGTCTAAGGGAAACCAACACATACCACCACCATTCCAGCTCGGCTCAGGGGGGCAGTTTCTCCTTCATCCGTGTCTCCAGGAAATCCATTATCGCCTGACTCCAAGTCTTCATAGCCATCAGGCCAGCCACTGCTATCCCCAGGGGATGGAGCCTGCACCACAATCTAGAAGACAGGGACACACAGCTATTGCTCCCATTGGCAGGAAAACACCATGCCTGTGTTTCTGGTCCTACTTCCTACCCACTAGCACCCATGTGACAATTCAATTGCAAACAGAAAATCTGACTTTGTATAAACAGCAGCAGGAGCGATTCTCCAAGCTTTGAGGATTCTTCAAAGTGGTGAGAAAACACAGAAAAGCCCAATTCAAGCTGAAGATCTGAACTAAAATTTGGATTTTTTTCCCTTGCAAAAAAAATACAGATTTATTTATAACCATGTTGAATAATTATGCTACTTCAAATAGCAGGAGATACTGGGCATTGGAACGGAGTTAGTGGGGCTGTCCTAGGCTTGCCCCTATTTGAGAGGGGCTTCTTATGGGTCCCAAGGCGTCTTTTAATATGTATAGTTTTTAAATTAGTGTGTGTGTGTGTGTGTGTGTGTGTGTGTGTGTGTGAGAGAGAGAGAGAGAGAGAGAGACAGAGACAGAGACAGAGAGACAGAGACAGACAGAGACAGTGATAGAGACAGTGATAGAGACAGAGAGAAAGCGATAGAGACAGAGAGAGGCAGAGACAGAGAGAGACAGAGAGAGAGACAGACAGACAGAGACAGTGATAGAGACAGAGAGAGGCAGAGACAGAGAGACAAAGAAAGACAGAGGGGCAGAGAGAGAGAGATGTGGTAGTCAGAGAACAATTTGTGGGAGCCAGTTCTCTCCTTTCACTCTGTGGGTTCTGGAGCTCAAACTCAGGCTCTTCTGGCTTGGGGGTAACTGCTTTCACCCACTAAACTATCTCACGGCTCTATTCAGACCTTTCAAGCCTTACAAAGGTCCTTAGATTGTAAGGTTTGTAGAAAGTTTGGTTTAAGTTAGACGCACAGGGCCTAATGGTTTGCACAGCGCTCGCCTGGTCATCTTTGATCTTACAGCCCTCTTTTCTCCATCCTTCCCACATATTTTCTTGTGTGTGGGAGGGGGTGAGGAAAAAGAAGATGTTCTCTTCACAGCAATGTCTTCACGCAGGCTGAAATTACTGTACTGTGTTAGTTGTAAATGGGATGGGACAACTCTGCAAGTCAAACCCTGATTTATTTCCATTTCATGTGCCTGGATTATGGACACAGAGGAAAACAGAAATGCACAGGGAGTCTGTCACAACTGGAGTAGGCAGAGGAAGAATTCACCACAGCGAGCAGAATGGGGGGATGTGGGGGTGGGAGTGGGGAGTAACTAGGGAGGCACCAGAGGCAGGGGTAGGGGTGGGTGGGTGAGGACTGCATGCCTTGTCCTTAACAGTCCAGAGAAGAAAAGCATACAAGGAAGAAGTGGCTTTTCCGACAGGGAACCCTGTCTCTCTCTTGAGGGAATTGAGGATTTAACTCACTAGATCACCGTCTTGCCAGTGCTAATTGGGAATCAGTTTAAAACGTCCGAGTCAAGGACAGCACTATTTGCCGGCATTTATATATTTGGAGAAACCGAATCATCACAAGAAAATTAGTATCATAATGACTAGGATGTCAAAGTTAACGGATGAGTTGAGTAGCATAAGCCAGACTGGTGTTGAGGAAAAGTCAGTGGGTGTGACATTGGGAAGAACTGGTCCTGGCTCTCCTGTATAACCGGCCCCTCAATTCTGACCAAGCCTCAGAACTCTCTGGGGCTCAGTTTCTCTGCCTTTGAAATGGGGAGATTGAGTGAATTAATATCGCTCCTCTCTCGTGCCAATGGTCTAAGGGTCTCTGAGGAACCATACAGTGAGCTTACAGGGGAGCCATGGGACACACTGGCCAAAGGCCTCCCAGCCGCCTTTCTGGGTTGGGTCAAGTGTGGTGATGGGCGGCATATGAACCAGAAGCTTAGGGACCAGGCCCATGTCAGTAGTGGAAGCGAGCTAAGAGCTCACAGAAGTACACGCTGCCCAAGGCTCACGTGGTGATTGTGGGTGGGGTGCTGAGAAGTATTTTAAAATTGATCAGCAAAACTGGTACTTTGAAAACCTGTGGGGTTTTGTGCTTCAGTCTCCCTCCCTGAAGAGGATAGGCCTCATCTGATAAGATTCAGATGAACTAGTAGAAGCCATTTCCGGAAAGCAATTAATTAATTTTTCGGGAAACTTGAACCTTCTTCCAGTTAACTTCAAAAACAGATCTGAGGTAGAGAGACTGGATGATTTCATTGAGATTCCTTTCTGATTTTAGGCTCATGAGGGAAGGAATCTCTTCTCACTCTTGCATCCATTGGAGAGGTATTTATGTGTATCCCAGGGCTTTGGGGTTTTAGCCCCATAAGGACCCTCTGGTGCAACCACAGCAGGCTGCCACAGGCACGAACACCCTGCTGTTGAACGTCATTAGATGAAAGCAGGAAGTGTGTGAGATTACCACAACTCCAGCTGAGAAAACAGGACCTTCAAATCCCAAACACACACTGATAAATCAAAACAAGACAAGAGTTCAGGGTTACAGTCCATCTCCTTCTGTTGAGCACTGACATCTGGCTTTATCTCCGTCCATTCGTTTTCAGGGACTAACCCTGAGTAATACCCAGCAATGCCATGACAAAGGTAGAGCTTTGTTCTGGAGAATACTCACAGAGTTATAGTAAACCACACCATCCGGGGTCGACCTCCGATGTCGAGTACCACAGCCATTCAGGGGAGACTCAAGAACAAAGTGAGTACCATTCATTTTGGCTTTACACGAAGGATCCAACAGGGTGAGCTCCATCCCTGAGTAGCCATTGGTCTGAAATGGAAAGCACCAAAGGCTATCAGAGGGCTTTACAGTCACTCATTGTACACAGTAACAAGCATTGCCTGTCTCTGCAGGCAGAGGCTGCAAACAGGCCGGCGTCACGCCCCTCCCCCTCTCACCTTTTCATCACCCCCCCCTTTTCCTCACCTTGCACCTGTCAACATCCCAATGATTGTGTTTATTGGCACTGAAAATTTGATAGCAAAATATTGACATACAAGAATCTGAATTCCCCCCTCCTTTGGAGAACAACAGGAAGTGAATGAAGGTCGTAGCCAAGGAAAAGTGGCCTATCCAACTGGGAAAACATCACCAAATGAGGAGTTCAAAAGTGAAACAGCTACAGGGAAATAGTAAATGCAAAACTGCAGCTAGCTGGGGAAAGTCTCACGTCTTCCCCTTCAGAGATGGCACTGACCTGGAAAGAGTCTTTGTCTACAGCCACGACCATCTTTTCATGGTCACATTTGACTGACAGGGCGATGTCCACGCCCCCTTGCACTTCTTCTGGTTCTCGGTGGTCAGGAAGCAGTTGAACACTGGGAATGATGGGCTGCTTTGGCCGGGGGATCCTATCTTCTCCCTCCTTCCAGCCTCTCCTGGGGATATCCGGGAATGGAAAGGGGAGACCACCATTTGGGCTTCCCCCTCCTGGGAAGAGTGGGTTGTCCAGGGCGGGCGGGTGGTCAGGGTCCAGCAGGATGCGAAGCTCAGGAGGAATGGTGTGGACTTCCTCATCTCTCATCTCCTCTGTGGAAAGAGAAGGCAAGCTATCGTGAGTGACTGATGCCAGCCCGTGGTCATTGTTAGAGAGAGCATGAGTTAGCGCAGAATGGGCGGAGACAAAGTCACAGTAAATGAGCAATGTGTAGAATTAACTAAGAAATGTGGAAACCTGAATTCTGATCCTGCTGTTCTAACTAGCTGAATGGCTTCAGACAAGTGACTTACTACTCCTCTGTGATTCAGTTTCCCAAGTTTTAAAATTAAGAGCTTAGAGTTTATCAGTGGTCCTCAACTTTGGGTACACATTAAAATCACTTTGGGGGCTTTGACTCCAGTCCTTAATGTTTTAAGCTTCTAGTGTGATTACTGGGCTCTATCCCCATTGAGACTCATTCTGCTGGATAGTTTCTAAGTCCCTGCAAACTATGTATCTGTGTGGTGGGGGCAGTAACAACCTAGTCAAAGACCCTTAAAATACTTCCTTTGAGTCTAGGGTTTTAAAGTTATTTTCCAGAAGACCTCTTGAAACAAAGTGTCTACTTTTATATTTTGTTTTGTAACACCAAGGATCAGGCCCAAGTCCTTTAGCACATTGGACAGGTTCCTCTTCTACTTTGATACTACTCTTTTATTTTGTTGCCTTCCTTTTGAGTGATAAAAATCTAGGAGATATGCATGTACCCTGGTCTCTTTGAACCTTGTCTCTGGGTAGAAGACCTCTTTGGACACCCTTGTGCCTTCAAAGGAAGATAGAATTCCATAAAAGCAATGTGCATTGCTGTCATAGTTCCAATAACTTAAAGAAAAACCAGTCCTTTTCTCAGTATTCTGTCTCCACTATTATCTGAGCCCAAGTGACCTACGCTTGAGATCACACCCACCTCAGTGTGAGACAGAGATGATTCTTAGACATGGCCTCTCCTTCCACAAGATCCCTTTGAAACGGATCCTGTGGCTGTCTGGCTCTACATGAAGCCCCAGTTTTAGACTGCTTTTAATATATACATTGATTTAAACACCCCCTCCCCCAAAAAACCTCATAGAAGTCCAGCAGGATAGTTTTTTTTTTTCTTTCCTTGATTTACTGACAGGAAATCTGAGGCTCAGGCTTGGAGATTAAGCAATGTTTCCCCTAATAGTAGAGAAACGCTAAGCCAGGAACGGGAACCTACCTTCAGCATAGCAGCAAATGTGTCATAGGGTGAGGAACACATCAAGGTCTCGGAAAACCTGGGTCTCAAATCATACCCGCTTTAAGACTCTACAAACCCCTCAAGGGCTTGCAGACTCTGCTAGCCATTTGAACTGGAGTGGCAATTCTGCCCCACACCCTGAATAAGATCTACTCAGTCTGGGCCCTCCCATGGCTATTTTCCTATAAGCTTCAGCCTCTTGTCACATGTGAGTGGTCACTGACCGTTCTGCTGTGATCACAGTGAACACAGAGAGTAAACATGTCTGACATGGGAGCAGCCCTCCTCACTGAAAACATGTTGCAATTGCCTCCAATACTACATTATTGTAAGCTTTACAGTGAAACAAATTACTATTTTTCAAAGATTTATTTATTTATTTAATGTATATGAGTACACTGTAGCTGTCTTTAGACACACCAGAAGAGGTCATTAGATCCCATTACAGATGGTTGTAAACCACCATGTGGTTGCTGGGAATTGAACTCAGGACCTCTGGAAGAATACTTAGTGCTCTTAACCACTGAGCCACCTGTCCAGCCCCCCAAAAGACAAACTATTAAGATGGATAGCAGGAAAACAGCAGCATACACATAGAAATGACAGTTCCTTGCTAAACAGCTTCCTCTGGGAGACAGAAAACATCATACTTACCGTTGTTCTCAAGCCGAAGATGAAATCTATTAGCCACGGGAGCCATTGTGTATGATGTCACTGGACTGTAGCCATTGTCCAGTGCCCACTTCATCAGATTCTCTTGGGTGGAAGGGATGTCATCTCTTACCAATTTGGTCATTGTCATGGATCGTTCACTCTCTTTTCCAAAGCCAATACTGTTGGGAGCCTAAAGACAGCAACATTTTACCCGTGAGTCTAAAATTAAAGGTGCCAGTCCAAGACCTGCCTAAGGTCAAGCCACCATCAGGCAGGATCCCAGCAGATGACAAGGCTGGACTCAGGGAGTTACAAAAATGAAATGCGGAATTGGAAGGTGAGAAAGGATGCTTTACTGGGTGTCCATGGGGGAAGGGGAAAGAGGGAAGGGAGAATTAGGGGTGGTCATGATCAAGATACATTGTATACATGTATAAAGCTGTCAAAGAATAAAGAATATTCTAAAAAGATTCTTTGAATGAGGAATTATCTGAAACCAACAGATTCTAGATTGCACAAAGAGGATTTGCCCTGTGACCTTTGCCTTCCGTGGATAAGACACTAAGACAAAACAATGCACACAAAGAGACGCCCATTCACGCTGAGGAGTTACTTTATGTTGGTTACTAGTGCAGTAAGTACACACTTCAAATGTCCCCTTCCTCTTTTTATTTAAAATTGTAAAGCACACGGGTGTGCACAGTGTGTTTACAAACATGCCTGTGGTTTTGCATCTTGAGCCTAGATCTACAGGGAAGATGGCAGGACCTTACGACTCTCCCGATGCTGTGGAAACTATTAGTTTCCACATAGTAAAACTCAAAACTTTGCATTTCATCTATAATTCGTGATTGGTTTGGCCATTCTGAAATTGCATTTACTTGCCAATTCTGTCAATATTCTATATGTTATGCTGTGGAGTACTAATTAAGATATTGCCCAACTATTAGCATTTAGTAATAAAGGAGAAAGCCCTTATATGACTATATA
Organism: Rattus rattus; assembly: GCF_011064425.1. Lineage (NCBI taxonomy): Eukaryota > Metazoa > Chordata > Mammalia > Rodentia > Muridae > Rattus > Rattus rattus. The sequence goes on from NC_046164.1 coordinate 16,921,198, forward strand.
GGCAACACATATTAAATGTGAAAGGATGTGATAATTGGTGTGGTTCCTCTATAACAATATAAAACTTCTTAAAGCCATATTAAAGGTTAGTTTTTATTAATAATCTCTTACAACACTGAAGTGATAGGATTCTTTCAAGGAAGTATATGAATGGTCTCTGACAGGCCAGGATACAGGCAGTAAATGTCTGTGTCCCCTGCTGACTCCTGTGACAGGGATCTTGTCAGTGAGTGAGGAGGCTGGTCACCCCAGAGGGACCCAAAGGGAAGGCACAGTGCCCACAACTGCTCCAACAGGGCTGGGGTGCTTCCAGAGCACAGATTATACTGTTGTCATGCTGCATCAATGTCCCTTTAATTTCCATGCCCACTGATTTTCTCCTGCGTGTCTGTAGCATTTTTCCTAAATTCCTCATTTGTTTCCCATTCTATTTACCCCAAACATGACCAAATATTAATCCTTTCCCACTGTAGAGCCATAAAAGATTCACAGGCTCTCGGTTCTCTTGGCCTCCTTGTTGTGGGAGATTGGCCGAGGACACTTATACTCCAACTCAAAGCTTCAAAGTGTCACCCAAGATCTTCTCCTGTTATCTACAGAGCTTATCTAGGGGCAAACCTGCCATGACTGGCCAGTGCATGCAAAGAAACTGGAGGGAGTGAGAACTGAATCCTCCCACCATCTGTAAGCTGGGTTATAGACTGACAGACATGAGCTCTTACTCGCATTCAGAGGAAACTCTTAAAAATAGAATAGAAAGGAGAGAGAGAGAGAGAGAAAGGGGAAAGAGGGGGAGGAAGGGAGAGGAAGAAGGAGGACTAGAGAAAGGGAGAAAGGGTGAAAGAAAGGAGAAAGGGGGGAGATGAGAGAGAAGAGAAGAAAAAGAAGAGAAGAAGAGAAGAGAAGAGAAGAGAAGAGAAGGATATGAAATTGAAAATGGAATGAGAAAATTGGGAAACAGAGCTGAAATAATAAGAAACTTCATCAGCCAGCCTTCTGAGGTACAGCATCTCCCAGCCCTTCAAAGCAGCATGTGTTTTGACTGGCTGGAACCGCAACCTTGGCCTAAACAATACTGCCTGGCCTCATCTGCCCTAGACTTTCATGTTGTCAGACAGCTGAGAAAATACTGTATTTCCAGAATCTCATCATCATCGCAACGGCCACCTGTTCTGCTGCACCAGGACGGAATGATCTGTTCACGCCTCTCCACATTAAATGTAGAAGCTGTCAGTGTGATTCATGTTAATTGTGGCTTGGAACTTAAAAGATCAGACATCACTCTACACTAGGAAAGCGGCAGGACGACGGGAGGCAGGCTGATTCTCTGAGCTTCTAGGACTCTCTAGACTTTCCCAGCCTTAGTACAGCCAAGCGGGTGCTCGAAGGGGCACCCAAATACCACCGCCATAATCTTCAACTCTGTTTTGTGAACTAGTAGCTGGGTAGGGTTCTACGTGGCTCTGCCCCTTGCCTTTGAAACCATGGTGAAGAAGAGAAGGGCTTACGGGAGGATAGGGAACGCTGAGGCTATACACACCAAACTTTTAAACTACTATAGTTGCTAAGAATAGGCTGCATCAGAGAGTGCAAGAGAAACTTAGCTTTTAAGTTTATTATGATTTCATCATAGTGTGTGTGTGTGTGTGTGTGTGTGTGTGTGTGTGTGTGTGTGTGTGTGTGTGTGTGCATGTGTGCACATGTGCATGTGCACGAGTGGAGCTTGCAGGACCCTTTGCAGTAGCTGGTCCTCTCCTTCCACCATGTGCACTCAAGGGACAGAGCTCTGGTCCTCAGGTTTGACAACAGATGCCTTTACCCACCGAGCCATCTCTCCGACCCATAAGAGGAAGCTTCTAAAAAGTTTCCTCATCTTTTCTGTTCTGGGGTTCTCCCTGCTGTGGAAGTGACCGCACTGTGACCACAGGGGACCTGTGGAAGGGACCAGAGCCCCACACTTCAGTGCTGCTGTTCTTGTTGTAGCCTCCCAACCCCTCTGACTGCTTTCTATTGCATGCTGCCTATGCCCTGCCTCTCACAAACTCACGCAGAGCCATGCATGTACGCTTGCGCTATTCTTCCAGGCCTTATGAACTCTGGTGGATCTCCTGTTTACGCCTTGGTTAAAGAAGCCCTTCCAGTTTCCTGTGCGTGAATTCTTCAAGCGAGCGCTTAGGGAAGGAAGGTGAGTCTCTCTACAGCAGGTCTGCGACAGACCTTTCGCATCTTTTAAGTTCCTCTTCCGTCCATGCAGGAGCTAGGTTCTACCGTTGCTCTGCTAGTGAAAAGGAAGCTGTGACTCATAGGCTGGGTAACGCACAGAGCTGAGAACGCTCCGTGTGCCTGTGTGTTTTAAAGAGAGACCCCCATATTCCCTTAACAAACGCTTGCTGGATGGATGAACTGGCTAAACCCCACGAGTGAGTGCTGTCACCGTGTCCCATTTCACGGTTGCACCATGTTTAGTCAGACTGTCCACCATGAACTGGCAGCTGGAGATGGCGCTTGAATCTAGCTTTGTCTGGCCCCATCACAGTCCTTTACTGTGTTCACACTTTGAACCATGTTGTCTGTAGAGGAAGATAAGAACTGAAGCACCACGTGAACCATCTCTCCCTTCCTGAGCAGCAACTTGGACTTTCGTCTTTGCGGGTACCTGTTCCTCATAGCACAGTTCACATCTGGGGCGGGGAGTTATAAGTCAAACAGCCTGAAACTGACTGGGGAATAAAAGACCATCACAAAACATTACCTAATTGTTTAGCAATGTTGTCATGATTGTCCAAAACTGGCCTGGAACAGGAGTGCAGCCAACGAGAGGAATATAAACAGATCTTGTTTGGGACGGTGGCCGATCTTATTCCTAATCTTCCTTAGTCTCTCTGACTCCTCTGACAGACACGGACATTCAAGCAGAGCCCAGGACCACTGCAGTCCAGGCACAGGCACACAGGACAGCCAGAGCCACCAGTCAGGGCTGAGAGAGTATGTCAAAACTCCAGCAGGGAATTAAAAGGTACCGTATGTTTTCTGCCTTTGAAAGCATGGTTCCCTTTCCTGTTTTTGTTATTTGGAAACTAAAAACAGTTGGCTGGTGTGCCAGGCGGCAAAAGCAGCAGACGCTCCAGGTTGCCACCGCCCCTCATGCCATGCCAGGGGAAGGCAATCAAAATATCTGTGACCTTGAAAACTCACGGCAAGGCTTAGCACTCAACAGCAGCGTCATGTGTCACTACTACACTTGATGGATTATTTGGGCTACTTCAAAGTCTAAGTAAGACAACAACAACAACAACAACAACAACAACAACCTGAAAATCCCTAGGAACAAGGAAAAAGTATTTTACATTAAGATGTGCTCCTGCCTTTGTCTGCTCCTCTGGGGAGCTCACCTAAATGACTGGACTTGCAGGGAACTGTTAGGTTTGCTTACTGCTGATCACATGGAAGGTGCTGTGTGCAAAAATACAGATCACATGAAGGGTGCTGTGTGCAGATGAATGCAGAACCAACATAACCAAACATAAGCCCTAAAATCCACTCCAGTTGTTAACAAAGCTGGTCAATTAATAATACATTAAAAATTTGACTCTTATAAAAGAGATGCCAAGGAGATATCTGTCTCTCTGTCTCTCTGTCTCTCTCTGTGTCTCTCTCTGTCTCTGTCTCTCTCTGTCTCTCTCTCTCACACACACACACAGATAATTTGCTCCAGTATTGAGCCAGATAGTTCTTTTCTTCCCTAAATATATCTGAGATGAGCTTGATTTTACCAAACTTCAATCAGCTTTCAACGCAAACCATTGCCTTATCCTGTCAGACAGCAAGGCCCCTCACAAAGCTCTGCGGAGCAATGTTAGAGAGAAGCTGGTTACTTGTGAAAGAATCCTGTGTCGTGCACGCACATGTGTGTGAGTAGGGTGCACATATGTGTTTGTGGAGGTCAGAGGTCAGCATTAGGTGTTTTCTTGGATCTACATCTGCCTAATTCTGAGATCTTCTCTCTCACTGAACCAGGAGCTCATCAATTCACCTAGGCTGAATGGGCAGCCAATGAGCTCACAGGGTTTTGTTTCTGCCTTCTACACTCCAGCCTGGGGTTACAGCTTGCAGGATAAAGTCATTTACTGACTGAGCACCTCCCCTACCCCCACTACCCCTGTCACCCTCCCTCCTGCCACACACAGTGCAGGAGTTACTTTTACTTTTTCTTTTCTGTCAGAGTTTTACTCCGGGAAGTTGGATGCAAGCAAAGACTTGTCCAACGCCACGTATTTATCTCAACAGGGAAGTCGATGGCATGGGCTGGGATCAGCTTATTTTCCTTCCTCCCTATACACCTGATTCCAGAGTAAATGCTGAGGTTCAGGACCATGATATTGAGTCTCTAAAGATGATGCAGACATGAAAAATGTTCATTGCTTCATATTTACTAAGACTAGAAAACACACTAACTCATTTCAGAACTTTCATAATGAGGTCACTGGAATTCACAGAGCTTTAAGAACTCGTCCAAGGCCATAATTTTTAAGTAGTAGAACCAAGAAGACTCCAGCCCAAGTCTGCAATGCTCCCTAAGGTCATGTTTTAGCCATCACATCGGCTGCCCAGCAGAAGAAACCAAGTACAGTTTGCAAAGTGAAAACTAACAGAGAGCTTACAAGGCTCAAAGAGGCAGAACCTTTGCAGGAATAACACAACACAGCCACAGTTTAAACCAATGCTGTTTAACAAGACCAAGAAATGAGCGACCAACTTACAATGACTTTCAAGTCTCCCTTGACGTCAAAAGACTTGATCACCCAGTTGACAGACTTTTTGCACTTCAAGATCAGGACAAGGTTTTTGACCACCTCGGGATCCTCTTGAGCAGGTCGTATGTCAACTATTATATCCACCTGGAAAGCGCTGTGTGTGAAAACCAAAGGCAAAGTCAAGACCTAAGCCAGAAGGTTGCCACTGCCTCCAAACCTCGTGTTTCCAGTGTCTGGCCAGTTGATTAAAATGCTGGCGTGGATCCCAGGCAAATGACATGTGCAAAACAGATTGCTGTTGCACACTGAACAGAATGGGTTTACATAACAATAGGATCGCAGGCCTGATGCTAATTAGCCACCGCAGAGTTTCTCCTCTGGAGAGGAGGGGGGAGAAAGGCTCCTCAAAGCTGCACCAGCTGAAGGGACTTGAACACACCAAGGGAGTTTCCTTCTGAAGCAGGATGGTTTGTTTTCAAGGTTCTGTGCCTTCGCCCTTGGTTGTGTAACTTCTAAGTCTCTATGCGCTGAAGCCCCTCAAAGCCTGACCCGGGAGGAGGGAGGGAGGAGGCACGCTAGCACATGCACTGGGAAATGCCAGGATACACACCAGGCCAAAGGCCCCTTGACTTATGTAAGTTTTGATTGCAGCATCGATAACAGATAAATAATCACATCTGTACTTACTTCTCCAAACTTCTGGATATACAGTTATTAAAGAAAATTGGTGGTCAAGCAAGCTATTGATACAAAATTGATGAGCACAATACAAACCTCTAAGAACTCAGCATGAGAGAAAATGGTTTTTTTTATTGAACAAACGTTTTACTAAGCATTTTGAATCTGAGGGAAGAGCCTGTCTTAGTTTCGTGTATGAAGGGGCTGTGGTCCCAGTGCCCAGCTGAAAGTCTGCATTTCCCTTCCAGGCCCCTCCACAGAGTTCTGTACAAGGGATAGGATGGAAATCTCACCAGACTAATCTGTAATCTATTCAATGTTGAAATGAAAATGCTATTATACTCCTCATTTCAAAAACCTCTCTACAAAAAAACCGGTAAATCCGAGTCACTGGCCCATATGAAATATAGGTCAGAGTAGAAGACCATTTTTTTTTCCTTCAAAAACAATAACAAAATCTAATTATTTTCACAGGGAGACTCAAACTTCCACAAGAATCAAATTGTGCTATCCAGTGAGTACCATGAAGATGCACCACACACGCGCACACACACACGCACACACGCACACGCATGCACACGCACACACACACACACACACACACAGGGTGGGGGGGATAAAAGTTCTACATGCACATGTGCTCTGAAGACATTGTAAATATAACTGGATCAAAAGAGGCGGACTAAAATGGTAACTGTGATAATAAGGCCATTCTGAAACATTTTTTCAACTGTGATGACTTCAGTCTTAAACATTAAACCCAGAAGTTAAGAAGGGGCCTCAGAACCCTCGGGCACATATGTACTTATAACAGGTGATGGTGCAAACCATGGCCCTGTGTCGAGTGCCGTCCTCCATTTCCATAGTTTCTGTGACCAACGCCTAAAGCATGGCCTCCCTCTCTCCAAATAAAGTGGGCTGCTCCCTCCTCCTCCCCCTCACATCAGGGAAGAACGGATCTTTAGTTTCATCTCTTAGTTTAGAACACACATGTGCTCACCTGTAAGGGTTCGAGCTGGGGGTAATTAACTCAATGATGTGTACTTCCTTTTCGTGGGGCTGACTGGGCAGGACACAACCTTCGGCGGCTTTGGGTTGAAGGTACTCGGCAAGGTAATTGAGTGAGAGGAAATTCTTCCCTATGTTACACGTAGGAGGAAACACTTGATCTGAAAGTAAAGACAGGGCATTTGGTCAGACTGGTGAGTTTATGGGACCAGACTGGAAGGGAAGAGGTGGTAACATGACTAAGGCAAAGTCTGAACCAGAAGCCACAAGCCCAAAGGGACCTCGTCGGTGGCCTCCTGCTAGCCAGGGCTAGGTGGCTTCTGTTTTGCCTTCACCCACTCCTTTCTTGTCCCTGTTCATCTCCTTTGACCCCTGCTATATCCCACTCTTTTCCATTAGAGTGGTCCTTTGTCTTTGACTCAGGTCAGAACCATCAGTTAGGACTCTGTCCCTCAGAATCTGATTCAGGATATCAGGTGGGACTCGGACATCTTTCCTTTCTGGAGCTTTGTAGATAATGTAACTATTCGGCCGAGCCGGGGAGTGTAGCTCAGTTGGTAAAGTGTTTGCCTAGCATGCGAAACGCCCTGGGTGCCATCTTCTATGAAGTCTGAGGCCAGCCTGGGATACAGACCTTAATCTCAAGAAACAAAGCAACAACAAAGATCTACAGCTATGAGAGAAAACAAAATCATGGCATAGACAGGAAAATGTATGTAACTCGAAGCCTATGTCAGGCTAAACAATAGAGACTCGGAATCTCAGTCCTCTCTGTCTATTTTCTCCAGATAACGCCAGTCACTCCTGTGTTCCTAGACCATAGCTCCTCCACTGGGCTGCAGACTTACGACTGTCATCTGCCTACCAAAACGTCCGACCTACCCAGGTATTTCTGGGAGCACATGTAACATTGAATCCATTTTAAATCCTATAGGCTTGCTTCTCCTTGGGTACTTGTAGCTTGGATACAAGTAGCTACTGGTTCTTTAGCCCACACATCTCATGCTTTTATAAATACCACTGGCTGAGGACTGCTCACTACCTCCACCAGGGAAAAGATATCCCAGTCCCAAGACTCCGAACACACTCCTCCGTGACACATGCTATCTACACAGCGCTACACCTGATGGGATTTCCATCTTGGGGCTTAAATGTTTAAGCAGAATCTGAGTGAAGCTGCTGGCACAGTGACAGCTGGGACCAGTGTCCAGGAAGTTTTAGGTGAAGCCAGATTTTCAGAAGGGGAATTAACCAGACCTGGCACTTTAGCGAGACAGACTTGTGTCTTTTAAATTTTAAGGATGGGGTGCTGGGGTTCACCTCCACATGGAAGGGATGAGCTTTCAAGGTTCTAAGGTTGGGCTGACACTCCCCTCCCCAACCCTCTACAGCTCACACTGGGGCACGGCAACAACCCCCAAAACACCTCAGAACAGGGGGGCACCACGGCCCCCGCTTGTGTGATTGCTGCAAGAGAGCATTGGCTCAAGCCTCCTGCATTCTTTTCTACAAACCTCCTCCAAGGAAACAGCCCACAGCTCTTTGGAGCGGCCCTCCTCCACATCTGCTAAGGGTTTTTCCAGATGTGCAGATGAAGAATGCATACTTCACACAGCTGCAGCCCTGTGATGCCTTCCCCCTCCCCCCAGCTCACAAGACAGAAAAAAACATTATCAGGGCTGTGGGGCTGAAATCTAATTGAGAATGAGGAGGTGCGTATGGGCCAGAAGACACAAGAGACTCGGACTTCCTGGGCCTGTGGCTTGCACTTCCCACACAGGTGCGTCTAGCATGCAGCTGGCACACAACAGATACAAAGTATCAGCTTCTTGAGTCCACCAACAGAATGTGAAATTTGAGACAAACAAAGATGTCCCCAGGTTGGTGAGCCAGTAGGAAAAGTTTAACTGCCTAAAAGCTGCGGTTATTAAGGGTTCCAGTCCCACATGCCACTGTCCACCAAGCTGAAGGAGCCAATCATTTTTTTATTGTGTGGTGACTCTTAGCTCAAGTGCCTTTCCACATGGTTGGTATAAAAACTTATACTAAGTGCCAAGTAGAAAGGGAACCACAAATGGTGATCTGCAGGTAGAAACCTCTCAAGCTTGATAGAGACCTCGAGGGTATCGTGACTAATGACCCTGAGACCCAGAACCATCTACTCTGAGAGCAGTAGGCACCTAGGAGGTCATGCAAAGGCTCCATTTTCTGCCGTGAAGACCTGTGCTTCAGATATGAATCTGTGGCGCTCCGATTAAAACCGGCAGTCTTCACTGGGCTCCTTCACTCTGTCTATAGTGAGTACCACCGCCTGGATGGCTCATGGAAACATAATTTGCCAACCCCATCCCTGTTTCTAATTTAGCTGGCCAGGACTGAGCAGCGAGATGGTATTTCCAACAAGGTTCTCAGTAACAGCGTGCTCCTGACACAGCAGCCACATTCTCAGAACCAATGGGGCTTGAACAAGAAGAGACTCACAGCTAGGGTCCCTGTTTGGAAGGCTAGCCAGTCATACTGATGCAAAGTGATCATTGCTAATATTGCCTGGGGTCTCCCAGCTCCTCTCTCCGAGAGATGCTCCCTTCCTTGACATGGGCTAGTGACTTGGACCCAATGTCTAGAGTCAAGTTTCAGGGGATCCTAGATACTCATCAACCGGGCACCAGACATTTTACTTGTGCTTCTCCTTCTCGGTGTAAGCTCAGCTACTAGAATGTCACAGCTCCTGGGGCAGGTGACCACTGTGCTGTTCCCATTGTCAAGGAAAAAGAGTCCAACGTTCCAAATGCTTCCACTCCAGATTTTCTTGTTCTAACAATCCAAGAATTGTCCTCCCTTCATCCCTTCAGGCTACTGGAGTCTGCTTCAGACAGACAGGGCGCTGGCTTAGGGCCTTTATTAAGACATGTTTTAAAATCCCTTTGTTCCAATGAGGACTGACGACCACAAGAACAAACTTAGGCTGTTCAAACTCCATTCCCCTCTAAAACCCTCCTCAGGCCAGCGAGCACTTTCCAGTCGGCAGCTCACCGCATTCTGGGGATGAGCTTATGTGGCTCGTAAGGTACAGCATCAGGTAACAGCATCAGGAGTGAAGAATTCTACAGTTGAAAACTGGCTTTGCCACTTTCTAGTAATGTAGATAGAAGCACATCCACTTATCCCTCCCCTAAGCCCTGTATAGACAACAGAAACAATGTTCCCTTCTTGGACATTGTGACAACTCCAGATACAAATCTACAGGTAGTCAACACACCAATGGTGCCCAACCTTTACACACCAATGGTGATATACTTTACACACCAATGGTGATATACTTTACACACCAATGGTGGCTCAGTTTTATCACACCAGTGGTGGCTCATTTTAACTTTAAACCAGCCCAGATCCAAGATGGGGGACCAAGCATTCAATATCCCCCAAGCCCTGGATAACATCTAAGGAGGAGATGACAGATGCCATCAGATTTGACGGGGCAGCTAAAGAGCTGTAACACTGTTTACATCTGACAACCGCAGGTCCCGTTCATGGGGGTTATTTCCTAGTGACTTCTGAGGGTGGGTGGGGTCCCAAACAGTGCCAACTAAACCTGCTTTTAAAAGACTTAGTAACAAGCATTAGTACTAAAAATGTATTCGAATACTTTCCCCTGTGTTAGTGACTAAAATGTAACTGATTTCTGAACATCAGAAAGGGACACTGTCTTGAAACATTTGTAGAATAAGAAGTAAGAAGCTGCCTCAGCTGTCTAACCCATCCTTGCTTCTTCAGCGTATCCCCTGCCACTGCTGTCCCCTCCCCAACACTTAGCCCCTTGCTTATTCTGAATTCTGTGCTTGACTGTGTTCTAAATCCTACATAACAACCTCCTTTTCTCTCAGCGTCACTACTCCCTACCTCTCAGCTGGTTATAACCAGTCTCATTCCTGCAGGAGGAGGAGGAGGGGGTGGTATGGGAGAAGAGTAGTTTTCATGATGCCTCTTAGGTCTCTGCCAGTTCCAGGACTCTGGGATCTCTCTGAGCACATGGACTCAGAAAGGCACACAACTGATGGTTATAAATCCGTCATCAACAGAAGCCATGTAGCATTTACCTTCTCCCACTTTAATATAGATGTTTCTTGCTATCTTGAGTTCGGTGAATGAAGTCACTGCTCCATATTCCTTTTGGGCCCAGCGCAGCAGATGTTCATTTTCTTGAGGGAAATTCCTTTCCTCTGTTTCTGCTGTCAAGGAGAAGTTTCCTGATGGAAACTGGACCACAGAACCCTCCGAAACCTGGAACAAATAGAAGTGGATAGTTAACATGACATAGTTACCCAGAGTCAAACCAGAATTAGAGGAAGCCCTGGCTAGACTTAACCATCGTACCGAGTTGGACTCTTTTCTCTGACAGGCGGGCAGATGTAACAGAAGCAAGCTCTCTAAGAGCTGAATCAAGCAATCCCAAACCCACTTCTCCCAGATAACCCGGGCAGGCCTCCATTAAAGGCCAACCCTCCGAGCACCTTTTGTTGCCTTGTCTGTGGACTGACCAGGAACACAGCACCTCTCTCAACAAATACGGATATCAGCGCCATGCCTGGAGCTGCACATTTAGGGGAAACACAGCACCTCTCTTGACCACGACGGACTTTAAAAGTTTTTAGCTTCCCAATCAGTGAGTACTCTTTGCACAGTGTTCAAAGATCCTAGATTGGGTGCTATCTATAACCCAGGAATGATTTAAAGTCTTCAGGTGGACTACAGCTTGTATGCAAACACTATGCCATTTTATGAGAGACACAAACATCTGTAGATTTTGGTACAGGGAGGTGGTCCTGTACCACGTCACGTGACCCAATGTCACGTGAGTCGATTGTGCCAGAAGTCATTACTGTGATGCGTCCCGTGTCACAGAGGAAGCGTTGGCAAGTGTGCAAATGGGTTTCGTGGTCAGGGCAAGTGATCTCAAAGTCTGATGAGCAGCAGAACATGGCTTCCACAGCTGTAACGTCTGCGGACAGAGTCACCCATGGCGAATACAGTGAGAACAACTTGCAACCCGTTTGTGTTTTCCCCAGCATTAACATAATGAATGGCTGAGGTGTCTAATCTTCTAAGGTCTCCAATTTCAGGTTTCTCAGCAGGAAGAAGAATGTGGATAGCAGCTCATTTAGTTAAACTCCCAGATTCCTACAGGAATCGTGAGGTCGAGAGGGCGTCAAACCAACCCCAAGAGAGCTTGCAAGGAGGTCTATGTGAACGTCACATTGCCGTGGACTACTCAGACCATCCCTGGCCTTGCATAGCACGGTGTATAAATAACAACACACCAAAAGGAGGAGAATCACCTGCTGCTGGGGTGTGGTCAGCTGACCCTCGGGCCAGGGTGTGAGAACTGCTGGCTAGTGTTTATAAACTGGTTCGTTCTTACCAGTGTCAACGTGAACACCCAAAACCTAGGCGACAGGGCTCACGAATCTCAAAACTATACATGTCACACATCAAACTTCATATTAACTATTTGTTCTTAGCAAACCCCAAGTTATTTATCAAGAGGCATTAGACAGCCACCCGGTAACAGCGAACCTTAGAACAAAAGGCAAGACAAGGGTAGGAACTCTCAAGTGGTTCCCTCATGCACAACTGTATTTCTCCTCTTCCCATGAGTAGACTGGTGCTCGCCCAGCCGCTGTGATATGCTCTAACTCTTTCTACACAATATTTCATGCTCTCATATATGCATGTACATGCACTCAGATAAGTTGCTTGTTTTGTGCCCTTGTTATGCACCAGCCCAGCTCTAAACACTTGATCTTCCTCCTCTGGCCCCCGTGAGGCTAGAATTATAGGCGTGTGCCATCATGTCTGATACACGCATATTTCAAATGCTGATTCGCTCTCTGAACCGCCCCATGATCTGTGCCGCCATCATCTCTATCGTGGCTGACTCGGACCATGCCTAAGGAGCTGCTATTATCCCAACACTCAGACTCTGCCAGATTTTCCAGTGCGCCCAGCGTCTCTAGGTGACCCTGCTTGGTCTTGTTAGGAAACACCTCGCTGAGTGTTCCACAGTGTGGGAGGCAAGCACAGACCCAGTGTGGGGACCTTGCCGGTGCCTCTCCACCGGTGACTCTCAGCCAGGAACGATTCTGTTCCTCAGGGGGGCATTTGGCAATGTCTGTCAAGAAATAATTTTGATTCTCATACCAGGAGGAGGTGACGCTGGTATCTCTCCTAGCCATCCTATGATGACGTGTGGAGCGGCTCCAACAAAGAATTATCCACAATGCCACTTCGCTGAGTCTGAGCAAACTTGCTGAAAACGCTGATGGTACACGCTGGGAAGGCTGCGGCAGTGACCGTGGAGTAATGACCAGTGTCATTACTTGACAGTACCGAGTGTCATTACTACCCAAATATTGGCTCCACTCCCCAGGATGAACCCCTAGTCACCCCACTTTATGGTGCATATCAGGTTTCGATCTTTCTTGTTTCCATAGTTATTTACTTTGTGTGAGTGTGTGTGTGTGTGTGTGTGTGTGTGTGTGTGTGTGTGTGTCCCTGGGCGTGTATGGAGGACAACTGGAGGGGTTGTCAGGCTTAGTAGCAGGCACTGGGTCATCTCACAAGGCCCTGTGAGTCCTTAACGTTTAAGGAAACCTTTCTGGTCTATACTGGCTCAGGAAGCACGAAACCAATCATCAATAAACTGGGTATAAAAACTATGTCCTAAACGAACACTGGCTGCCCACCAACTATGCGTCAGGCACAACCACCGGCCCTTCGAGTGCCTCGAGTTACAGGTAACGATGACTTGGTCCTTGGTCCGCCCAAGGGAAGCCAGTGTCAAAGGTCACCAACCATCTTCTTGCCTCTACTAACCAAGTCACTCCTGGGTATCTCTGCGGGGGTGCAGCCACGCCCCAACACCGAACCCTAAATCACCTTCACCAGACCTCGTGACTTTAGCCCCACAGTAAAATCTTCTTGCTGCCGGGAAGAACTGATACATTTTTATTCAGCTTCTCACTGAAAGAATAAAACCCACAGCAGGGCAGGGCAGGCCTTGACCTACGCCAGCATCGATGTGCATGTGAAGGTGAGGATCCTGAGATGTTCGTGGTTTGCCTCCCTTTTCGTGTTGTAGACGTGCGACTTAACGCTGGGTTTCAAATGCATTGTGCAAAGCAAACTTTTCCCCCCCAGAGTGAACGAAGAGATGTGTCACACTGGTGCATTCCACGGGCAAGAACAACAGTGCAACAGGAGGGGTACGCGGCAACGTGGAATGTGGCCTGAAGTCATGAAAGAGCCACGTGACGGTGGGGCTCAAGCAGGGGCCGCTCCTGCTGATCCTGCCACACACCAGCAATGCTGCCCCAGTGTAGTTCTCTCCAGGCAGCCCCAAAGTTCATAAACTCAGAGCTGAGGAATTTGGAAACGGAGTTAACGCCACTCCTCAGGCACATTCCAATACAGAGAGAGGGAAGCGGCCAGGGGCAGGGAGGTGTCCCTGACTACAGGTCAATGGAAATTTTCTGCTTTCGAAAGTGGTTAGTCAGCGCGCTCTCCCCTCAGCCACCAGCCCTGCAGGCCCTGCAAAGGCCCCTCCCAGCCATGGTGGAGTTGTAGGAGATGTCGTGCATGGGTAGCTCCCACAATCCTTAGGACCAGAAATGACTTCCATAGAGAAAGAATCCTCAGAGAGACTAAGAGTCTCCCTCAGCACCAGGGCAAGACCCACCACGCATGAGGCTTGGGACTTGCAGTCACAGGGGGCTTCTGTTCCAACTCCTCCAGAAAGAGCCCCACACTCAAAACTGACAAGTTCCTTTCCTTTCCTTCCTTTCCCTCCCCTTCCCTGTGTGTGTGTGTAGTAGTAGTAGTAGTAGTAGTAGTAGTAGTAGGCACATGTGGCATGAGACAGATCTGGAGGTCAAAGGACAACTTGTAGAAGCCAGTTATCATCCTCCACTGAGGAGACCCCTGCAGCCTTGCTTGATAAGCCATCTTTCAAGCCCTACTCTCTTATCAGCCAATCCCATTCCTTCACCTGTGTTCCATATTGTCACCTGGAAAATCTTCCTAAAATGCAAACAGGTGATATTACAGAGCAGCATCTTTTTACGAATACATAAAATTTATTTAATGAGAGTACATTGTAGCTGTCTTCAGACACAGTAGAAGAAGGCATCAGATCCCATTACAGATGGTTGTGAGCCACCATGTGGTTGCTGAGATTTGAACTCAGGTCCTCTGGGCGAGCAATCAGTGCTCTTAACCGCTGAGCCATCTCTCCAGCCCCAGTTAAGTATCTTAATGTGGCACATAGCTGGGGAAGAGGTGCGTCTCTGCCCCTCCCCCTCTATTTCATACCACTCTACCACATGCCCAGAATTCTGCCCAGAGAACCAATCACTGCTGTAGAACAAACGACCTAATGCTGGGCCTTCTCTCTTCCTTCCCTGCCTGGATCACTCGGCTGTGCCCTCCGCACCTGGCCAACAGGCTCATTTCCTCCATGCCCTTCTCTGTGAGGCCTTCCATGCTCCCTGTTCTCCTCAGGGCCTCCTGCCCATCCCTGCCCTCCTATAACAGCTCCTACATACTGACACACCTGCCATCTTCCCTTGACATAGAACACCTGAGGGCCAAGGAAGCAAGTGTTCGTTGTGAATTTTGTCAGCTGGTACAGTGCGTGGTGCAAGGCAGGGTTAACGATTGCTTGTTGATGGGACCCTTCTTGATGTCACTTACAGGAAAATCACTTTCACCCCAGAGTTTCTAGCTTCCCCGCCTCCCCCAGAAAGTGACTTTCAGCCAGGCTTTAAAGCTAATGATTTTGGTTTCTCACCTAATAACTCTAGCTAAAGACCAATTATTAGAGCGTACTTAGCAGTTCCGTGTCTCCACCCACTGAACTTTCCTCCTGCTTTCTAATTAAAACCCAACCCCCTGACGTTCCCCGACATGACAGACGTCTTCCTGTGGGAATGCGCAGAACGCTGAGCTCCAGGGAGCTCCACTCTTAGCAAGGGCCCGTTGAAGGGACAATCACTCAGTTATTTTGTGATCTAACAAATCCAGGGAAGCTGAGGTACACCTGAGTCCCTTCCTTACCAGAATGTTCTTTCCTGCTCGAACCGTACATAGCATTGGTATTTTTAAATTCAAGTTATGCTACCAGATTTTTTTTTTTTTTTAAGAGCAGAACATCGCTCTATCTGCCAAGGTTGGGAGTTTTATTACAAGAACTTACGGCGAGGCTACAAGAGCCAAGTCTATTATTTTTTCTGGATAAGATTCAATAGCCTCGTCCAAAAGTACATGAAAAAAAAAAAGCCAGGAGGCATCCAGCCTTTTGTTTCCACACCTGTGTTGGAGCTTTAACTCTTCAAGTTCCACACAGACTCACTCACATATGCCTTGAAGTTGAGCTCACCGGCCCAGGTGCAGGCTGTCCCTGGGAGACTCTACAGCGTCTTCCTGGAAATGTGCTTCTTCATGTTTGCACTGAGCTCATCAGGTCGGCTGACTCAGAGGTCCAGCAGTTGCAGCACACCCTCCCCGAGTCTGTTCAGTCCTCAGTCAGGGAAGAAGAGGGGAGTTCTGCTGTGGGCAGTGCTCAATACCTCCTCTAGTTCTATCCTCCCATTTCTAGATTCTGCCTCACCCCAACCCACCTTAAGGTGAGCACCCCAGATGCACATTCAGGTCTCAGCGGACCACAAGTGACCATTGGGTCTGCCTTTCCCTCTCGTATCCCCTACTTGAAGTTCACTCACATGTGGTCCTCGGAATTCAGTCTCACTTAAACCTGCCACACTACCAACGGCCCACAGCACTGGCAGATCTGGGTCCACCATCTTTCCTTGTGTATCATTTCTATTGTGTCCATCAGGTTCCAAACCCCTCAGGATGTATCCATCTATTGTATCCATCCCGGTCCAAACCCTTTAGGATGTATCCATCTATTTATCCATCCTGGTTCAAACCCCTCGGGATGTATCCATCTATTGTATCCATCGCATCCAAATCTCACGGGATGTATCTGTTTACTCTGCCCATCTCTCATCTCTTCCTCTGGAGCCTGGAATGCTCACCCACATGGTGCAGGGGGCACATTCCAAGCACTTGGGATGTGAAGAGGACCAATAAGACAGTAAGTGTCGGATAGAATGCATCTTGAAATTCAATTGGCTGGCTGTGCCTGCCACAAGTTTTGTGCTGAAGAGGATTTTGAGGCCATATTTAGGAACAGGGAAACAGGAGCCAATGTTAGAGTGTATGTACTATGAATGTCAGGGACTCTAGGAAGGCTATCTCTATTCCCATTTATAAATTATTCAATAGGACAACCACTGACTGCACATCGATAATGAGAATCTGAATGTTGCTAAATTGACCCACATTGAAGATAAAAGATACGTACCAGAATTTGAAGGTTGGTTTTTGCTTCTGATTTTTTTTAAATGCCGTGTGAACTTTTTTGGTTAAGCATTACATGTTTAAATATTTTGTTGAGTGAATTAGTTATATTTTTACATATTTATATTTAAAATTATACATGATTCCAGTTTGATTTCTAGCAGAGCATCTTCTTCCAATATGACCCTAAGGAATAAACGCACTTATAGGCTGGTGATGCACATCTACCCATCTGATTCTTAGACTCAGAACACAGATCAGTGATAAGAAGACACCCTGAGCTAGTGACTCCCCCAGTGTAATCTTCAGACCACTGTATGTCAGGCAGAAAAGAGTCAACATATAGATTCCAGGGTGGTGGGACGAGTGCAGTTCTTACTATCCAGGACGCCAATGCATCACCAGGAACACTGGTCGAGGCCGGAGACTGATTTTCTGATTTGTTTTCATGGTGGGGGAGACTGAAGCCAGGGATTTTTGCCTGGCTAGACTAGTGCTCTGCCACTAAGTTACATCACCAAGTCTGCAAATGACCTTTGCTATTGATTTTACTTATTACACATTCTTTATCAATTTCACCCATGAATTAAATCGTATCTACCTCCCTGTGTCCCCATGGTTCTGTTTGTTTTTGTTAGTGTGCATGTGCATGGTGTCTGCGTGTGTGTGTGCGTGTGTGTGTTTGTGTGTGTACTCTTAACCATAGTGGGCATGTGGAGATCAGAAGTTTGAACAAGACTGCTGCTCTGTGGCCAAGTAGAAATCTCTTCCTTACATTGGTGAAGAAGGGGGGAAAAAAGCCCAAAAGGAAGAAAGAACTGCTACATGGTGGATGGGGCCATCATCTTGCATGTTTAGAAAGAAGCGGTTCTTGCAAAATAAGAGAAGCCACAGCTCCACGGAGATAAAGAAAAGCTGACTGAGACCTCACGGGGAAAGCTGTTCCAGGAATCATCACACGGGTGCACTCCTCCTTCCCTCCGAAAAACCCTCCAGTTCAGGCCTGATGCACTGGAGCCTGGGCTATCAGCTGGGTGAGGACTGGAAATCTGGCTTACAGGCTCTTGGGGCTGCTCAACTCACATAGCCACCTTTGCCTGTTTGCATGACTCTGGTGGAGAATCCACACAGTAAAGATGAGCTTCTTGGCTGTACCCTGCCCTGCCCCACCATCCCTTTCCTTTCTCTATGCCTCTTCACTTTCAGCGCCCCACCCCCACCCCCAAGGAAGCAGCACCCTCAGGGAAACAGAAGGAGCACTGATATGACAAGTAGATCTCCATGAATTTGGGGATAGCCTGATCTATGTAGTAAGTTCTGGGCTAGCCAAGCCAGCTCAGTCCCAGGGGTAGGGGGAAAGCATGAAAAAGGTGATCCCTACCCCCCACCCCTTCCCTAGAATCATCTCTGTGCCAAGGCAGGATCTGCAAATGGGTCTGGGTACCTCACGCCTCCACAGAAAGACATCAAGGAGATTATACTGGGATGTTTTGTGTGCAGGGTCCAGCAAAATTAAAACCTTTCAGGACCTGAAAGATTTACCTCAAGCGAGCACTGAACCCTTCCTTCTGAATTAAGAAAGTCATAGGCTCCTTCTACCCAATTCCCAAGAGGACTATACTCGACCATTTCCTTCGAAGTCCCCGTGAGGTGAAATTCAATCTGAAATCTGTTTTCTATTAGCATATGTCATGACTTGATGCTGTTTTAAAAGGGATTATTCTAAAGAAATAATAACATCCATGCCCATGAACCGACTTTCGTAATTTGCAAACTAACATTTGTGAGCCATATGATCACAGCATTTGCCAATCATGCATACAGGAAATGCAAATTCATATAAATGGGGTTTCTTTTTTCTTTCAGTTCTTGGGTGTTTTTATTTTGTAACCCAAACCAGGTTACTATACTCCAATAAAACGACTTAGAACATACTTGACTGTTAATTTTTCTCAAAGCATTCACCATGGCCGTCTTGAGACATTTTAGTTTTTCCTGACATGTAAGATGTTGAAGGATGGAGATTGACTGCTCTGTGTTCCTCATATGCCACAGGCTGTGCACAGCACGCTGGACACCAGCATACATAACCCAGTCAAGGGGATGTGCTAATCCACAGGCACGGTGCAGGAAGTGGGCATGAGGAAGCACGGCTGGCTACAAGGAGAAGCAAAACATCTCACCTCCAGTTTGAAGATCAGGCTCACCGACCCCAAAGTAATCAAGGAAGAACCCCAGGCTAGCCAAAGATATGCCTGGGTTTTACAACATAACACCCTAGATTTCTGAGCTCCCTCCCTCACCCTCTATTGCCTTGTGATATCGAAAGGAACTTGCCAGGCATGGCGACTGTGCCTTTAATCCTAGCACTTGGGAGGCATCCACAGGTAGATCTCCATGAATTTGGGGACAGCCTGATCTATGTAGTAAGTTCTGGGCTAGCCAGGGCTACTCAATAGCACCCTGTCACAAACAAAATCAACAACCAAAGAGTCACTTGAGTGTTATTTTAAAGCATATTTATCACCAAAAAGGTGCTTTTCAGGAAAAAGGAAAGCATTAGCAAGGAGAGGAGAAGGTGGAGGAAGAGGAAGAAGAAGGAAGAAGAGGAAGAAGGAGGAGGAGGGAGGAGGAGGAGGGAGGAGGAGGAGGAGGAGGAGGAGGAGGAGGAGGACCTGGGGGACCTGGAGGATCCTGAGGAGGCACTGTTGGCTGTTGACATTGTTACTATTATCTACCATGCCCCTTAAGCTGTGGCCACCCTCCATTTATACTTCTAGGAACTTGCCACTGTGGAAGGCTATTTTTCCTCCATATCTAAAGTGCCAAGCCAAGTTCAAGGACACAACATGAAGTTTTACAAAAGCCGGACAGCAGATAGGATCTTAGAGGGCCCTTTATAGAGATCTTCCTGTTCATTCTGGTTATCTCTTACATGACAGGAAATAACAGTTCCAAGAAACTGGAGGACCTCCCCATGCCCCGGGGTAGGCAGCAGGGCTGACAACAGACAGAACCGGGAGCCTGTGTCAGGCACCGAACAGGCAGTCCCTGTATGGTAGGGTCAAGCCTCCCCCAACGACAGGCCCCACAGCAGCTCAACACCGGGAGGCAAACACTCCCACAGCCTGGGTGTGAATTCTGCTAAGCGAATCCTACATGGAGTCTGCTTCTTATGGGCTGGAGAAAGGCGCTCTGAGCCATTAAATGAAATGCCGGATCACACAGGGTAGCCAAGGGTGAGCATGGATTAGAACGGCCGCGCTCCCCAGACCACGCTCCTCTCATGTGGGACGGTGAGCACTGACTGCCTGCAAAGGCCATCTCCTTTGGGTGAGAGAGTCTGCCCCAGGTCCACTGAGGTTGGGTGGGGATATTTGTACAAAAGCTTTGCGAGCTGCAATAAGGGGGGAGCACAAGGCTTCACAAAGGACCCCTGCTCTTCTCTGCCTCTTCTGGCCTTCTGTATTATTTTTTTCTCTGAACCTCCCTCCCCTGCTGCCTGAGGAACAGTGAGAGGAAGGAGAGGGAAAGGACATCTGGGGACAGGCAGGAACGACTGTGTCAGACACAGATTATCTGGCTGGAAACCAGGTTGAAGTAAACATAATCATCAAGTAACCAATGACTTGTGTATGTTGACTAGACCCCATAGTGGACAGAGCACTCAAGGACGCCAGGCGTATAAACGGGAGGTGTGAAGACAGACACTATCGCACATTCTGTACATCAGCTTGGCTCGGGTCCTGTGGTAGCTTAGCATTGGCAGGTCAACAGGATCTAGAATCACCCAGCAGATGGACTTCTGTGCAAGTCCGTGAGAGATTTTTCTAGATTGGTTTATCTGAGGTGAGAGGACTCATCCTAAATGTGGACAACACCGGTTCATGGTCTGGGGTTGCTGGCAAAATCGAAGGAGGGAGTGTGGAACTCCAGCCTTCGCCCCTCTGCTCCCTGACTGTGGATGCATGCACTCATCTGCCTGGAGTTCCTGCTGCTATGCCACCCTCACCATAGACTGCGTTTTCAAACAAACAAGAGAAACTCTTCTGCTACACTTGTCTGGTGTTCTGTTACAGCAACAAGACAGATGACCTACACGGCTCCAGTCACCTCAGTCCCTGCGTGCCGTTGGGAAGGTGCTTTGTAGGTATGACTAAAATCCAGAACTCTAAGGAAACATCAGTCATTGGAATGACCTGGCCCAGGCAGTGGAAAGCCCTTAAGAGCCCAGACAAGGCTGCCCTGAGGAAGAAAACATTCCAGTTGTAGATGTTAGCTTTAGTGTATGCCCACAGGCATTGGTTCTCTTCCAGCAACATCTCTCTGCGTCTCCAACTCTCCTTGCCTGTCCCCACCATGGTGCAAGCTGATTCCTTGCAATAACTCTTTCTGTATATCCCCTATAGAGTCTACTTCTCCGAAACCCTGGCTGGCACAGTTTCTGTGAATTGCTGATACAGGCCTCAGGAGAAATGGAGCTGTATGTTCTGGCCCACTGGTCAACCAAACCCAAGAGTGGTTACGGAACAGAGAGCCTGAAGGACATCTCCTTGGGGAGAAGCAATGGAGAAGGGGCCGGAAGCCAGGCACACTGGTTTGTGTCCTTTGGAGCTTCCAAGCTGGTATTTTTATGCCCCCCACCCCATTTTCTAGTTTATAATCCACAGTCTCTGTAGACAACCAGGATGGTGCCCTCTGCCAAAGCTAAGAAAACTGAACTAACGCACATTTAAGCTCGGTGATGAAACGGTCCCTGAGGTGCTAAGGGTATGTGTGTACTAATTAAGCAAGGCGGCTCATGGAGCTGATCCAAAAACAGTCCAACCAGGAGCCCAGAGGAAACGTGTACTTGGAGAAGGGGTCAAAGAAACAGCTTCCAAACCCTTGGTGGAGCGGAGTGCTGCACGGCCCTGTACCTCAGTTTCCAAGTCGTTTACGACAGACATTGTCAAAAAGAGGCCTTTGTTTGCCCTGAAGTTCCGTTCTGAGGCCCTAATCTTGGGATAGCCATTCGTGGCCCCATGCTAGACAAGAGAGTTATGGAGGACAGCATGGTTTTGCCTTCAGGTCAGGCAGTGTGGCTTTTCCCAACAAGGCCCCAGTTCTCTACTCTGAGGGATGCTGTTGCAAACACTTAGCCAAGCTCCTATGCTTTACGTGATATAACTGCCATTTAACCGCCATTCAGAGACGGTTTGTCCCCACGCATATTAATCTCTCAGTCTCACTCCCCTCTAAAATAATGACAAGCGATACCTACATGAAATTTATCTTTAAGAACTGCATCCTACAGTAACAGTTCTATGACAACAACAGTGGCACCCACATCACAGACTTGTAACAGAGATTAGATAGAGTAATGTACGTTAAGTACCTCAAAGCATTCAGCACCTGATTCATACTCTTTAATACACTTATGCCTGCACAGCCTCCAAACATGTCACGAAGGCTGTGAGAGGCTCACGGGCCACAGTTCGCTGCTCACTGGAGGAGAAGTTTAGCCTTCTTATCCAAACTTCTAAAAAGGGATTTCTTTTGCCTGCGTTCAAGGATCGAAGCAATGCCAACCTAGAACTCTAGACTCTTAAGAACACTTTCTCAAAGACAAAGATAAAGGGACTGGAGAGCAAGTAAGCTACTATCGCTGCGGGCTTTAGCCAGAGGCGGCAGGTGCGTGAGCCCCTGGCTTTGGCTGTCACCCACAGTCCAAAGGGTACCCTCCTGACCTCCACCATGGGGTCACTAACAGCTCATATCTGCATCAAGGACTCCAAGCCCTCTGGGGGCAATGGCAAAAGCAGAGTTTAAGATACAGATTCTATCCCACACGTAGCTATGATGAAGTGATTTCCAAGCCAGGAAACTAGGTGAGAAGAATCGGAGATGCAAAACCTACGTTATCTCAAGTAAAGTGGGCGATTTCTACGTACCCAGAAAGGAACCGAACCACGCACCGCACGCTGCAGCCATTCCCTGAAACGGGCCGTGAGGTAGCTATGGGAGCCTCGCCACAGCCTCGCCATCTGCACCCAGGAACAGCCTCATGGTTTCACATCAGCATCCCAGAGCCTCCTGGGAGAGTTCTTCCCTTCCTCTCATTATATGAAAATAAAACACTCTGCAACTTCCCTTAACAAAACACTCAAAAAAAAAAAAAACAAAAAAACAAAAAACAAAAAACAAAAAAAACCCAAAACACTCGTTTTTCTGACCAAATGGCTCTCTGGAGGTCATCCACTGTGTTGCCCACAGCACCAGAGATTAACATTTGACACAAATGCAGGTGCCTGGGAAGGGCAGATGCATTAGATCACTAGATTAGCCTTACTCCACAGCGCTAAAGAACCTCCTTGGACTACACAAGGAAAGCCAATCTTCCCTTCAATGTACTCGAGTTTGTTTAACCTCAATTTGTTGAATGAAAGCGAGGCCTTCACAGGGCTGGGGCTGTGCCTACACACAGACATGACACAACACACCAGGCAAAGCCAGGAAAAGTCCACAGTGGGTGAGTCCTCCCGGACAGGAAGTCTTGCTCAGGAAACTACGAGAGGGCAAACCAGGGCTCCGGGGCCACTCATCTACTGGCACCTTCCCCAACATGTCAGGACAAAAGCTCCTGCAACCCCTCTCTGGACCAGGTTTACCAAGCTGAAACTGGACTCTCTCCAATGTTCTAAATGCCACAGTGACATTTGGGAAAGGCTCTCTTACCACAAAGGGGCAGAAACTCATTCCTAGGAAATATGGTAGTTGGCTGACCCCAGCTCATGAAAGGCTCGTCCCTATATAATTACGTCTCTTCGGGACAAGCCACAAAACCAACAGATAAGCAGCCTCTTGAGAAGAAACGCATGGGTACACAACCACTTGGAATCTCCTCGGGACACAATGAGTCATTCGGCCAGAGATATTGAAAAGAACCACCACGAATCTGGAAGTGTTTATTTAATCTGCCTTGAAGAGAGAATTTATTTGGGGAAAGACTTCACTGAATGATGTAGTCAGGTCCCTGGGACACAGGGGTGACACCTCTATCCTGGCGGAAGGCTGTGTTTGTTTGCAGCTCCCCAAGCCATCTGCCTACGTACTGTGTTCCACCTCCTGGAAGCTGCTCCCTCATCTGCACAGGCAAGAGGACAATTCTCATGTTCTCCAACTTCTGGGATTGAAAACGACGGTACCTTTTTAATACTGACCCTCAACTCCCAATATTCTAGCTAGCACTGCTGAGCGGTAGGAAGCTCTCACTCAGCCTTCCCTGTCAATCCCTGGGGTCGCTGCACTCGGGCAGAAAAAAATGGACGCCGAATCGGTGAACAGTTCACACATCACGTAAGGTTTGCTAATTTTGCGGGCTGTCATGTATGGGAGCAGAGCCGCCAAAGAAGGATGTTAGAAAGATTTTGTTCGTTTTAATGCGATACCATAGAACCCAGGGGTTTTTAGGTTTGTTTATTTTTAAGTTCCCTCCTCCACATGCAAGCTTGACTGAGTTATTCCCAGAGCATTTTTGGACACACCAACCCTCGGTTACACATTGCTTGGCTTCATGGAACGGTAACAGCCGCGCATGCGCCGTTAGGCCGCGCATGCGCTGTATTAGGCTGACTGCCCGCAGTGCAGCCCTGAGCCCACATCTGGGGCTGTTTAACAACTGATTGGAAATTTAGCCTTTTGATTTCCAGTTAAATACTAGGCACAGGAAAACAAATAGCACTTGTTTTCACCGAGTCTTGTCAGGCATCCAAAATGCAGTGCAAATCAGAGAACTGCCTGTGGTTTGGTGGCAGAGGTCCAAAATACTTGGCCTCCCCACCCCCTCCAGTTTAAGGAAAAGGAATAAGCCAGATTTTAGCAATAAGGACTTTTCAACCACCCTTCCCCCCTTCTTTGGGGGAAAACAGGGCTGTTTTTTAAATATTCAGTGTGTTCCTGGTATTAATTTACATTTTTCATTAGGATTAAGTTTTGATTTGTTTTTAATCCAAAGCCAACGAATAAAGTTCAGTTTCCCTCACTTATTCCAACTGCCGTGCCTTGGTATTTGCTTGGATTTGCTGAGGAGGGCAGGGTTCATATTGCCATCTTCTGTTTCCAATTAAATTAGGATATAGTTATCTTACCAGCCGCATTATCAAAGCATCAGAGGGGGAACTTGGGAGATCAGCTTAATCCAAGCTCTTTATCTGTGAGGGGGAACCGAGCCCTGTGTAGCACAACCATACACCGTGAGGTATAACTTGTTAGTGGTGGACCCAGAGCATGCTGAGGAGAGTAAAACAGAAACCTGGCTTACCAGAAAAAAAATACAGGACATCAAATTAAACTGGAACTTTAGCTAAAGAATGGATGGATTTTTGTTATTATAACTATGTCTAAAATATAATAATAAGCAAATTACTTATCTGAAATTCAACTTTAACTGGAAGCCTGTGTTTTTTATATGACAAACCCTGGTCACTGTGCTGTGAGACCAACATCTACCCCTCCTATCCCCATCTGGCTGCCAAAGATATCCACATTTTTCTTCCCTGATTTTAATGATAAATGGCTGGGAAAAAAGAAATCACAGGACAGAAATCCCAAGGGAGTATAACACTGGAAGAAGCAACTCGTTCTCTGAGACTTTCCTAATCTTGGGCATCACCATTCCCCGCTTTAACTAGAGTACAAAACAACTAACTCCAAAATGGATAGGCTAGACCAGATATTTTATGTTGTTAAGAATTAGTCACTAGGGCGTGTCTGTCTGCCTGTCCGTCCATCTGTCTGTTTGTCTGTCTCGTTTCGATTTATTACTGTTGTTATTTTATTATTTTACTCTTAAAGACAAAAATCTCATTACGAGGCAGTCTGGCCTTGAGTTCTAGATCTTCTTGCTTCTGCCTTGTAAGTGCTAGGATGGTGGGGACATAGCACAGCACGTTCTCAGCCTGAAAATTTCTGCTTATGTTAGATTGTGACCGTGAAGGGGGAAAAGAGCAAACAAAGCAAGGCCTGAAATGACCCTAACGTTAATAATTATGTTATATATATGTATATGTGTATATATATGTATATGTATATATAATATTTATATGTATATATATTTATATGTATATATAATATAAAAGCAAGGCTTAAAATGACCCTACCAATAGTAATTTTAATGATATCTAGAATATTTATGATATAAGTGACATGTAATAAAACAACAGAATAATTATTATTAGTGGGGCAAAGCACAAGGCCTTAGCTCTTCCCACCCACCCTCTGAGGGTTCTGGGGGTCAAATTCAGTGTGGATCCTTGTACATCAGGCGCCTTTAACCTGCTGAGCCATCTTGTTGGCCCATGAGATGAAAACCAACAAACGCCCCACCTCGGGTGGGCAAGGAATAAAGTCAAGTCACGCTAGGTTTTGAGGAATCCAGTTTGGAGCTGAGACTACAGTTTAGCACCCGAGTCCATGCTTAGGGTGCACAGGTCCTGGCTCAGCTCCCAGCACTGCCTGAATCCTGTCCACTGAGTCACTCCGTCAGTCCAGCTGTGCTTGGAACCCAGGGATCGTGCACACGTCAGGCAGTCTTCTACCACGGAGCAACACCCCGGGCTCTTGCACGATGATCCCCACAGGTTTGGTTTGGTTTGGTTTGGTTCCTAACAGTTTTAGGGATGATGTAGCAGCAGTAGAGGCTTTAAATAATATCATGCTTTCCAGTTCAATGCTTTTAATACGTGCTCAGCATGTGCTGCGCTCACTACTACACCACTCTTCCTCTACCCTTGTCTCCTGAGAGACCGAGCACCATTGTCAATAGGCAGCCTACTGTGTCACACACGATGTGGTATGAGCTGGACTTCACAGGCAAAACAGAGTCCACCGTTTGGCTCTTGTGTTACTTTTTCCTCTCAGGTGAGGCTGTTTCTATGGGCTGTTTCTATGGATGTTTGTTCTTTCAAGTGACTTTGTTTCGGACATATGTGGGTAGGGACATTGGGCATAAAGAACTGTTATATTCCCACCAGCAAAGTAGAGATCTTTCAATCCCTCTATATCCTGACCCTATTAGAGTCTCTGTTTTGTCACATAGGTGGTCAGTGCTCTGATTGGTGGGTTTTCCCTCATGTTCTGTAGTGTTCCGCATCTTGTATATCGTTTTCTTCTGGTCACTTGTGTCTTATCCTTGGAGAAATGTGTATTCAAATTATACACACACACACACACACACACACACACACACACACACACATACATTTTGAGACAGGGTCTCATGCACCCAGGTGACCTTAACTTCTGATTCCTCTGCTTCTACCTCTTTGAGGGCTGGGACAACAGCATGTGCCACCGCACCCAGTTACATTCAGTGTTTGGGATCGAACTCAGAGCTCCACCCATGTACAAAGCAAGCGCTCTACCACTGAGCTACATCCTCACCCCTGAAGGCAGGATGAGTTTTCTTTCTGATTGTGCCCAGGGACAAGCTTTGTCTACCGAATATTCTCTGGACTGCCAAGGAAATAGTGTAAGGCTGTGACAACTCCATCATGAATGTGCACGTGTCCTGAGCATCTTGAAACACTTCATCCATCCTGTTGCTAGGTAGCCAGAGAAACTGGACGAAGCAACTGCGTTTGCAAAGAAAACTAAACTCCCCTGCCCCTCTGTGCCTGGCATTCTTGTTTGTGCTGTGGGATTAGGAATGATAAACTGGCCAAAGACAGGTGCCTCTAAAGACAGTGTGAGGATAACATAAAAATAAAGGCATTTTATATTTCAAAAATCAGCAGCTGACATTTTGAGTATCATACATCTAACGAACATGGCCAGCTTAAGTCACTTAGGACCATGACTCATTGACTAACATTTGCAGGTAACTGGCATCATCCAAACTTTTCTTATCCTACTTAAGAAGAATGAGCAACCATTAAAGTATTAGTGCCACAAAGGACAGCTTGGAGAGAGTCATGTGACCCCTTCACCATTTTGTGTTAGAAGAGCATGAGGCACGTATCCTGGACTGAGGGTCAAGGGACCATCCTTGGTCTGAAGCTGACTCACTGGGTAATCTTAGGACTCAGCTTCCCAGGCCTACTAAAGTTCTTGGAGAATCATTCCATGGATGGACAAACTCCACAGATGGACAAACCAAACGCCTGGCCTTTTGTCATCACAAAGACAGTGATGTGGATGAGGGACATGAATGTTTTCCAGGTCTGGAAGAGGAAGAGGGGTAGCCAGGCTTTCGAGACATCTCACACCACCTGTGGTGTCCTAATTTGATGGAGCAGCAGGTATCTGCTGACCACCCAGGCCATGGAGAGAGAGTGTAGACAGGAGAAGCCTGAAGGAGGCAGAGCTTGGGTGTCCCGGGATCTCTCCCACAAGTTGCCTCCCAACGCTCCTCATTTTGGGCTCGTTGCTTGCCCTGCAATGTCCTTATACGGGATTAACTCCAAATAAGGTTGATATTAAGTTTGTGTACTAAAATTGTCTTCCTCATTAGTGTATGTTCAACTAATGGTCAGGACGAAATCCTTACAGCTCGTAACGTAAACAAATAACAACAAAGATAGCTTCTCTTCTAAGTCCCGTAGAGTGGCAGACTAAAGAAAGAATCCGAAAACAGTAAGCACAGTGTGTGTGGCCCTGTGTGTGGCCCGCACTGTTTGCGGAATACACAGCCCAGAGAAGTGGGAACATTAAATCTGCAGCCAGCCAATGGAGTTACTCACAGTTACAAATGTTAATGTAATCTCCTTCCCAACCACTCGTTGCTCTCGTGACAGCAGAAATAGCAAATGCGGGGACCTTAGCAGTGGTGAGCGCTCTACTCAACACTTATTTTTTAAAGATTTGTTTACTCTCCTGTATTTGAATACACTGTCACTGTCATCAGACACACCGGAAGAGGACATCGGTTCCCATCATAGATGGTTGTGAGCCACCATGTGGTTGCTGGGAATTGAACACAGGACCTCTGGAAGAACAGCCATTGCTCCTAACCACTGGGCCATCTCTCCAGCCCTGTACTCGACCATTGATGTGCAGTTTCCTCACATCAGGATGCTTCCTTCTGTGGTGTGGGACTGTTGTTGTTCACAAATTTACAGCTGGGAGAAGTCAGGTTTACAGAGACGAATCTGCCCAATCACAGCCTGCACCACAGCAGTAGAAAGAGGATCCGCTCACGATATATGCTGCTATCCTGACTGCCGAGGTGGTCACTTCTTTCCAGTTCCCCAGGGCCCAAAAGGTGCTAAGAACAAGAATTAGATTTAAAGCAAAAATTTTATTTTATTTTATTGGTTCTGGCATTTGAACAAAGGGCTTCATGCATGCTAGGTGAATGTTCTACCTAATCAAAGGCCCTCATTCACATTTTAAAAATTTTGAGAAAAGACCTGAACTGCCAAAGACACTTTTGACCTTACTAAATAGCCCAGGGAGGCCTTCAACCTCCAATCTCCTGCCTCAGCCTCTACAGTAGCTGAGATTACAGGCCTGTGCTGCCAACCTCAGCATTTATCTATCATCTATCTATCTATCTATCCATCCATCCATCTATCATATCTATCTACCTACCCATCTATCTATCTATCATCTATTTATCTATCTACCTATCTATCATCTATCTACCTACCTACCTATCATCTATCTACCTATCATCTATCTACCTACCTATCTATCATCTATCTACCTACCTACCTATATCTACCTATCTATCTATCATCTACTTACCAATCTATCTATCTATCTATCTATCATCTATTTACCCATCTATGTATCTATCTATCTATCATCTATCTATCTATCTATCTATCTATCTATCTATCTATCATCTATTTACCATCATCTATGTATCTATCTATCATCTATCTATCTATCATCTATTTACCTATCTATGTACCTATCTATCTATCTACCTACCTATCTATCTACCTATCTATCCGTCTATCTCTCATCTATCTACCTACCTACCTAGCTAGCTATCATCTACCTATCTATCTATCCATCCATCAATCTATCATCTATCTATTGATATATCATCTATCTATCATCTCTATCTATCTATCTATCTATCTATCTATCTATCTATCTATCTATCTATCTTAATTAGACAGCCATCCCTCGGTAGTTCCTACAGCCCTGGGCTGCAGGAGGACACAGACCAACTGTGACTTTATCAGAGCCTTAGTCTTACCATCACTGATCATAACCACCAGGGCTGGCGTGACTACCAGGGCAACACAGCGGATGTGCTGCAGAGTGGGTTCTACAGAAAACGGTTACCCTGGGGGGAGTGTGAGGGAAAACAATGAGATCAGGTACTAGAACCCTCGTAGCCATTCCTGAAGGCACTGAGGACTAAGTCAAAGGAATGAGATTAGTGGCCAATAATTATCATTGTTCTGCCCTCCAAGTGTAAAAAAGAAAGTTGTCAGTCATAGGGAGACACGCCTTTAATCTCATCAGATCTCTGTAAATCCAAGGCCATCCTGATCTACATAGTACATACAGTGAGAGCTTGTCTCCATGAAAAGAAACAATTAAGGCTGGTAAGCTAGCTTGGTGAGCTACAGCTCGTGCCACCACACCTGATGACCGGAGCTGATCCCCATGACCACACAGTGGAAGGAGCAAACTGGAAGGATCCCCATAAGGTACTTGCCTACCACCGCAGGCTTTCTGTGGCACGTGTGCCTCCATATAACATGCAAAACAAAATACTTTTTAATGTTTTGATTGTATTTACAACTTAAGTCCTTAATAACTTTCTCCACATAGAGATGTTAAAGCTTTGTTTTAAAATTAAACTTATGTCAGAATACTAAGTATCCTACAAAAGACTCTAGCATTCCCTAACTAGAGTCACAGCTTTTTAACAACATCTACTTTCTGTCTAAACATGGTCTTTTTTCCAAATAGTTTACCCCTTACCACTAGGCTGCTTTGGAAGAAGGCCAGTCTCCTAGATGACAGTGCAGGGAAGAAGTCAGCACTGGTACTTGAGTCAGCTGGCTCAGTTCTACTACACCTGCCGTTCCCTGACCCACCTTACGTAAGGCTACGTGGTTTTAAGTCATACTCCGGCTAGGGCGGTCCTCAGCCTTGCTTGGCCTTTCACGACTCACTTTAAAAAATTAGTCTTTAAAATTTTTATAAACTTCGTTATAAGGAAAAACCTTGCAAGTTAAAAAAAAAAATCACACAGCAAAATTAACCAAACACAAAGTCTAAACCAAAGTCTACCCATGTCGAATAATTCCCACAGGGTTTAGATAGATGTTATAAAGCTATAGAATTTCACATGGGACCTCACGCTTTCACCGTCGAGTCTATTTTGATGCACTCATACACCATCAAAAACAAATCCTCCAGTAGAACTAGAGAAACAATTAGTGTCTTCTTTCATAACTCCTGAGCATTGCCTGACTTTAGTCCTTCCTCATCACCAGGTACTACTACTATTTCTTCTTCTTCTTCTTCTTCTTCTTCTTCTTCTTCTTCTTCTTCTTCTTCTTCTTCTTCTTCTTCTTCTTCTTCTTCTTCTTCTTCTTCTCCTCCTCCTCCTCCTCCTCCTCCTCCTCCTCCTCCTCCTCCTCCTCTTTCTCCTCCTCCTTTTCCCCTCTTCTTCCTCCTCTTCCTCCTCCTCCTTCTTCTCCTCCTCTTCCTCTTCCTCCTCCTCTTCTTCCTCCTCCTCTTCCTCCTCCTCCTTCTCCTCCTCCACTTCCTCTTCCTCCTCCTCCTCCTCCTCTTCCTCCTCTTCCTCCTCTTCCTCTTCTTCCTCCTCCTCCTCTTCCTCCTCCTCTTCCCTCTTCTTCCTCCTCCTCCTTTCCCTCTTCCTCCTCCTCTTCCCTTCTTTCTTTTTTTTTATATGTTACGCTGTACCACAGGTACCTTTGTCAACATATATACATATATTACTGACTAGATTCTGCATATGTGCTTTTGTATAGCTAATTTTTTTTAATTTTTTTTCAAATGTCTTATTTTATGTGTACAATTGCCATACATATGGAGGCCAGAGGAAGGCACCAGGACCCCTTGTGCCTGAGTTAAAGATGGTTGTGAGCTGCCACGTGGGCGCTTGGAATGACCAGCAACCAGTGTTCTTAACCTTGGTGCCATCCCAGTATGATTCACTTTTTAGAGAACTGGCTAGTTTTATAGGACGTTGCTCCATTTGGTGGGGTCCAATGTTTCCTCCTAGTTAGATCCAGGCTACATTTATTTTCTAGAAGGATTGCTACACAGGGCGTGCTGGCTAATGTTACGTCAACTTGACCCCAGCGAGAGTCGTCTGCATGGAGGGAACTTCAATTGAGACAATGCCTTCATCAGTTCAGGTTGTGGTGCATTTTCTTAATTAGTGATTGATGGGGGAGGGACCAGCCCACCGTGGATGGTGTTATCTCAGGGCTAGCAGTCCTGGGGTCTAGAAGAAAGCAGGCTGAGCAAGCCAGGGGAAGCAAGCCAGTAAGCAGCACCCTCCATGGCTTCTGCATCAGCTCCTGCTTCCATGTTCCTGCCTTCACTGGTTTTGATGATGACCTGTTTTAGAACTGTGAGTGAAATAACCCCTTTCCTCCCCGTGTTGCTTTGGTCATGGTGTTTCATCACAGCGAGTGACCCTGATTGAGACGTGAGGGATGCCTCGTTCTTTCTCAGTTACAGACACACATCTATCGGCTCCAGGCTGGCGTCATTAAGTCTGATCGCTTGCTTAAAGCTCTGCCGGGGACTCCTCACTGTCTGTGGCTGCTGTTTCCTTCCCTGATTAATAAGTAGGAAAAGTATCTAGAGACATCTGAATATATTGTCCCTCCGAATCCCTCCTCTTCCTCACATCTGTTGAAGACTCATGTCTGATCAACTTTCACTGTTACGATGGCAAAGCAGTACTCTAACTCCCTCACTCCTTCCACGCGTATTTAATAATTAGCATTTTAGCACCCGTAAAAACCTCCCTATCGCTTCTGGTGTACGCATTTATTCTATCACCAGCTGTACGGGTCCTTACTTCAGATGGAAGATCCCCTTCAGCTGGTTAAAAGTGGTTTACTTTTCAAATGCAAGTGACAGGAAGCTAGAGATTGGACTGAAGTCACTCGAGTGTCAAAACTGACTCAAAGACTGTTGCCCGAGGTGGCTGCTCACAGGTGACATCTTGGGAGCCTGAGGCTCTGCAGCAGAGGACGACCACAGGCAGCCCTCGCGAAACCCTCACAGCTGACTGAGAGGTCAGCCCGGAGCGGCTCTGCTGCTCATCAGACGTGATATCACGCCCCAAACATTTCATCCAAACAACCCATCTGTTTCTCCACAGCTAGCAAACTCAAACGTTCTGGCAAACGCCAAAGGACATGATTTACAAACAGTAGGTAATATTTGGACCATTCTGCAAGAGCTGGGCTCCAGCTTTAAAAAAAAAATAATAATAAAATAAAATTCAAATGATTTCATGCTTGGAGCTCACTGTGTCACTGACGGCACTGACTGGTTTCCTATCAGAAACCAGGCCTGTTGTAGACAAACGGCGAGGGGCTTGTGTGTATTTATCCTGTGGTCGGAGACCACACAGCCAGAGCCCACTATGACTTTGACAGCATTCTTAATACCACAGCAGGGAGGGAGCACCAGGCAGGCCACAAGAGTGTGACAGCAGGCCCTGCTTCCCTGTGCAAACGAGACCCGACTCTGCCTCCACAGAAGACATGTGGGTGGCATCTGCTTTCTGCGAATTCTTTTCTACACCATCCAAACGTCCTCCCCTGCCCCATGTGCAAATACTCTTTGGTATCATTTTAATGAAAAGAATTTTTTTTTCCCCAAACCCGTTGCAATCTGGGCGTGCTATGCATGGTTGTAATCCTAGCATTCGGGGCACTGAGACAGAAGAGCGAAATGAAGCCGGTCTCAGCTGGATAGCAGGATTTTGCCTCAAGAAATACAGTGTCTTGCATTGTAACCTTGCATGAGGATCATCCTGCAGGAGGGTGCTGAACACTTACCAGGAAGAGTCTGGGGACACCAGCGGCCAGTCTCTCCGTCTTCAGATGCCACACCAGGGGCTGGGGGGAGTTGAGCAGGAACACAATAGGTTTGTGGTGAGT
The DNA here is from genome assembly GCF_011064425.1 of Rattus rattus. NCBI lineage: Eukaryota > Metazoa > Chordata > Mammalia > Rodentia > Muridae > Rattus > Rattus rattus. The sequence goes on from NC_046164.1 coordinate 16,955,159, forward strand.
GTGCACCGAGGCAATGGGGTTCAGGTGCAGGGTAACCTAGGAGTCAACACAAAGCAGGAGAGTTCAGTGCTGGTTTCCCCAGGCCATCCTGAGAAGCATAGGACACTTCCTCATAAGCCACTGCCAAAAGCCAGAAGAGGAATCATACAAGGTTGAGCTAAATGCTGCTGATAACTGGCCACTGTTTTACTACCTAGAGGTTGTGCGGTATGATCAGTTCCAGTAATCACAACTAAAACATGGCTCACCCACTAAGAATAGAACTCAAGTAAACAGAACTTTCTTTTTACCCCAAACACAGGAATAAAACTACCTTCCCTCAGGGATTCCTTATCCTTCAAGTCAGAAAGCTAAGCTGACATTATATAACAGGGTATTTATGGGTGAGTTTTTTTCAACCTGGGGGAAGGGGTTGGGGGCTCTCACAGAAAGCACTTTGTACTGGCTGGTTTTGTGTGTCAACTTGACACAAGCTGGAGTTATCACAGAATAGGAGCCTCAGTTGTGGAAATGCCTTTCATGAGACCCAGCTGTAAGGCATTTTCTCAATTAGTGATCAAGCGGGGAGGACCCAGAGCATTGGGGTGGTGCTGTCCCTGGGCTGGTGGTCTTGGGTTCTATAAGAAAGCAAGCTGAGCAAGCCAAAGGGAGCAAGTCAGTAAATAGCATCCCTCCATGGCCTCTGCATCAGCTCCTGCCTCAAGATTCCTGCCCTGTGTGAGTTCCAGTCCAGACTTCCTTCGGAGATGAACAGCAATGTGGAGGTGTAAGCTGAATAAACCCTTTCCTCCCCAATTTGTTTCTTGGTCCTGACGTTTGTGCAGGAACAGAAACTGTGACTAAAACACTTTCTTCTCTCCCAGGTAACTTCCAATCTCTACAAAGTTAGTTGAGCTCCTGCCCCCCCCCAAAAGTGCTGAAAATCAAGAGGGGGGGCTGCCAGGGGGTGCTGCTGCCTTCCTCCTGGCTGGAAGGAGGAAGCACAAAGGAGATTTCCAAAGAAATGAGGCCTAGAGATCAGACAGAATGAATAGTGATGGCATAACACGTCTGGCACAAAACAGAGGCACCAGAGGGATTGCTCAGTGGTTAGGAGCACTTACTGCTCTTGCAGAGGACCTCAGTTTGGTAGCCAGCACCCACAGTTCTCAACTACCTGTAGCTGCAGCTCCAGAGGACCCAATGCCTCTGCTAGCCTCTGATGGCTCCCACACACATCTGAGTCACCAGAGGCATAGCATGAAAGCTGACTGCTTTACATCTTCCCAAGGCTGCTGGTCCACTTTTATCAAGAGGCCTCTCTGCCTTCTTTTCTTGGGTATATCTAGAACCAGTATTGTTTATTACAGCAATCGAGTTATGGATAAAGAAAGCTCTGAGCTTTTCTTATCTTTCAAAAAACCCACGCTTTAGCCAATGGTAAACACCCTCTAAATGTTAATAGAATTAAATAGATATCCATTTCTTGATGCCACAAGGCCTATTATTCTACACACAGTTTTCTTTTTTTTTTTTTTCGGAGCTGGGGACCGAACCCAGGGCCTTTTGCTTGCTAGGCAAGCGCTCTACCACTGAGCTAAATCCCCAACCCCTACACACAGTTTTCACATATGCACATAATCATAGTACTTGTTAACTATTGAGTGTGCCCGCCTTAGTTCCCGGGACAGACAAAAAGAAGCACCTGGAGTTGAGCGTTGTTGTCAGTGTGTTGCAGGCAGCCATGCTATTGATTCACTGTAGCCAATCTGTGTGTAACCCCAAAGATTAGAAAGAGGCCGGAGAAACTGCGAAGGGTGAAGGGGTTTAGCTAGCTAATTTGTAGCAAAATACAAAAAACATAAGCCATGTGGACTGTTAGGAGCTATTTCTGCACACCGGGCCATTTTTAGACTTGGAATCAGCACCAAATGAACTGTGATGTCAACCACAGCTACAGCGAAACAATGTGTCCCTTGGTTGTTCAGACACACAGCACACTCTGGAGTCCCTGTCTTCCTCTAGAAGTAAACAGATTGATAACCCACTGGAAACAGGATGCAATGGAAACAGAGCAGAGTGTACCAAGACTGCAGCAACTCCCTGGACGCAGAGGTTTGGGACAGGGAGGACAGGAGGCATGGCACCTGCAAACCGCAGAATGTCACAGACTCTCACTAAAGCAAGTGGCAACTGAGGCTGTCCCTATCCCTGAGCACCACATCAAGGCCCGGAGAACGGCAGCTGTCCTCCCCAGGGACATGGACTCCTTCCCTGCTTTGTAGTCAGTCCTAAGGCGAAGACTTCTTAAAGCTCCCGGACGTGCAAAAGCTTCGCTCAATATGTATAAAATCAATAAATACACGTCTCACATGAGCCAGAATACTTTTCAGCTTATGAAATGAGAAGATGTAGGAAACAGATATTGATGCTTGGGTCCAAAGTTTCCCAGATGGTCTGAGCGTCGAGGCCTGGCTCAGACAACCAAGGGATGATTTCTAAGAAGCTTAGCTCGTAGTTTTCCTGGAAACGGCCCCTTCTTCAGTACGTGGCCGTGTCTGGCCAAGATGAATCTCTGCCTCTGGCACGGAGGTCCCAAGGCAAAGCCTCAGAGCCATTTGGCAAAGGAGGATTCACACCATGGTTGAGAAATTAAAAGAAAAATTGGCAGGCACAGAGAGTCCTGTGAGCTCAGGCTAACCCAACCCCTAAAGGCCTTTCTCTCCCTGTCTCCACCGAAGCAGACATGGCAGAAGGGGGCGTGGATGGTATCGGAGCCCTTCAGAATGTGAGGAGAGCATAGCCCAAACATCTTAAAGAACCCTGGGCCGAGTTGCCCAATTTCTTCTAGTGTGCAAAACAGAAGGCGAAAAGAAAGGCAGATAAAGGAAAATCTACTTTAGGGTCGGTTATAGCTTAGAAATGACAATAGTTACACACCAGATACACACCTGGAATCGAGCACTCAGGAGGCCGAGGCAGGGGGATCCAGAGTTCAAGCCACTCCCAAATAAAAACAAATCCTGCACAAGGCTTTATGTAGTTAGATTGTCCTCGGTAGTAGTCTAGAGAGAAGAGCTGGGGCAGACTGTAGCAAAGAAATGTCCCCCAGAGACGTGTGACAGCTAGGATGTGAGAGTCTCTGAGAAAACCGAACAGATCTCTGAAGACTTCGCCCTCCATCCATTGTCCAATTCGCACACCGAAATACTCACAAAACGTAGTCTTATGAGTTTCAAACGTAACGGGGAACCCAGTGGAGGGCTGATGTGAGTTGGGAAGCATCCCAAGCAGGTGATACTCTGTGATCAGGATTGATAATCTTTGGGAGTCACCCAGCATTTGGTGACTGAGAGATGAACCCCCTTTTCATATGCATACAAAAAAATGCAGTACCTAAAATCTTTGCAACAGTTTGAGCAAAATGTACCTAAAACCCACACGGAGGAAACCACTGGACAAGAGCAGGAAAATCCTAAGGGACTGGCAGAAATCAAACAAGATGGCTTCATTGAACTAAGACGCACGCGTCTGCCCTTAAGAGGCCATCCTTCCAGGGAAAACAGCAGATGAGAACTCGGGTTAGTGTCTAGGGTTTCCTGTCCTCTCCTCACTTCAGATTCACTCTTCACGAAGTCAGCTGAGCTCCTGCTCTAAATCTTCGTGTGTCACACTGCGCTAAGGGTCCAGGACCCTGGTGACGCAAGGAAGTGCAGCCCTGTGTCACCCCTCCCTGATCGGCCGCAAGGAGGGAAGACAGCGGGTCTAATCCGTTCTGTAACACCTGCTGCACTGAGGTTATCTGTGAACAGACTGCTAGAAAGACACTCAAGACAGATCCTTCATTTGGGTAGGGTTAGGGTCAAACTACGTAGTCGAGCCTGGCCTTGAACTTACACTCAACAATCCTCCTGCCTCAACACCCTTGAGTACTGAGATTTCCGATTTCTGATACCATGCCCAACTGGCTTCTCCACTTCCTAAATATTACACTTGATAAGAAAAAAAAGCACTGTACATTTTTCTCAGATTCTACTAGCAGTGTGAAAATGAGCTATGTATTTACGGGTAGAAGAAGAAACCTACTTCTTTGCGGAAAGAAGTCATAAAGATTGTTTTGAATTTAGCGGAATTCACACTCGACATGCAAGACATTGCTGTGATAGAGAATTCAAAAGGTTTCTTATTAGTGAGACCCCACACCCCACGCCTGGGGTTTATTAAGACAAAGCAACAGTCAAGCACAGCGACTGCCATGTGACTCTAACAGTGTGGACCCGTGAAGCAGTGAAATCATCCAAGACCCACCCCGGGAGACTTCTGTTATCTAAAACCAAACCAAGTCATGTTGCGAAACAGATGATTCAGTAATCAGTTTACGTTACAGATAAGAGAAAGAACTCCAGCGTGTGTCTGCAACCTAGACCTGTAAAAGCAGGGGCTGTCCTTTAGACCCTTATCTGACTCCTCTGCAGAGGGGAGGAGGTGTCACTGAAACACCTTGAATCTTCTGTTCCCAGTCCCCGGATGTGACACATAGAGTTAGAGGAACATAACTGGCTGGCCTTAGATTTTACTTACATTTGAGCAATAATATTCTTAGGAACTCAAATGTGACCCCCAAATGGTTCTGAGATGAGTGCCTGATTGCCGGGGAAGGGAACTATACTTAGCTAATCAACGCTACAGAGTTTTCAAGGGTCTTCTGGTCTGAGGAGTCCCGACACTGCAATTGTGATGCTTGCCTTCTGCCACGTGGGAATTGGTATAAAAAGATTCCCTTCAAACATTCTTGGAAGGGTAGAGTCAGAGTTTTGTTTAAAACAAAATGTCCCTTAGAAAGTTTTATATTGTTCTGAATTTCTTAGGAGCCATTAGTTGGTCCTGAATTCAAAGTTCCAAACCTCCGAGTGTCCCTACCCTCTCTCTCGGGAACCACTGACATCAAAGTTCACACTGCGTGGCAGAGCACCATCATGCTTTCTCCCAGTGGTTTCATCTTGAAGCTGCTTACTGAGCTGAGAGGAACACAGTCAGTGAATTCCCAAACTAACTCCCTTCCCCCCACCAACGACAAGATTCTGCATTCCCTGGGAGCGTCTTAAAATAATTTAATATAGTGACACAAAGGGGTAAAAAAAAAAAAAAAAACTAAAAGTCTGCAATTTGATGCAGAAATAAGTCTGTCTTCTCTGCTCCGTGTTTTGAATGCCGTGGAAAAATACTAGGAACTAAATTTGGGGTGGGGGTGAGGAGCAGCAAGGCATATAAACAGAACAGTATTTATGAAACCAGAGGTCATGACCCTCTGAAGGGGTCCTGGGAGCTTCACACAGGGATTCCAGGGACCCTGGACCTCCCTTCCCAGAGAAGCCCTCGGCTACTGCAGAGAAAGGGGCAGAGAGAGTGGAGACTCTCGGTGTAGGTAGGTTCTGTTGTAAGAACAATCTGGGGCCCTGGGCAGGCCACCAGTCACAGCAAATCCAAAGTGACTTTTCCATTGTCCTTTAGTCATTAATACACCAAGGTTATATGTCTAAGCCAAGGCTCCTGGCTTCAAGTACAGAACAGCCATGTCCTCAGAGAAACGGTCTCCAGCCACAAGCTCCCCTATTCTCAGGCAGAGTTGGAAAGTTCCACAGGACCCTACAGATGTTTGTCTCCTCTGTCAAGTTGTGAAATCCTCAGAGCACATCATTCAGGGGTAAAAACTGGAACCATGTTTAGCTCTGCAGCCTCGTGCCCAGCACAAGGCCAGACATCCAGGAAGAGATCAACACGTTTTTGAAAAATGAATACAGGGAACCATAAATAAATTTCATCGATAAAATTAATGAAATGTGAGTCCAGTAATGGTCATGAGGTCATATTGCCTTGATTTTCCAGCCAAAAGAGGGGAGGTTCCTCATCGAGAGAACATTCCCCTACCAAGTACAACTTGGACATTAAAGCAGGGTCAAGACAAACAAATAGATCTCGGGCACCAAAACAAGTGCCAGCGACTGCCGGGCTGTGTACTCGTCAACTTCCGAGACAAACGTCCATGGGTACACAGCCCAAGTGACATGGCTATGGCACGATTCCTGCACCCAAGGCTTGGGGGGCACGGCGGAGGAGCAAAGTGGATCGGGAAGACTGCTGTCTTCTAGATATCAAGGGAAACTACACCCATGAAGTTTCTACAACATGGCTGCCTAATCAAGCCCTGAATAACAGTATCACCAGCTGGCAAAATGGAGGCACTCACAGGGGCCCCGCCCTTAGGTAAAGATCTAGGAGCAATGGCTGAGGGAAAATGGAGCACCAGTCTTCCGCTAACTGGTTATCCAGTACCAAGTGGCCAGCCGTACAAGCACATACATACAAGCAGCATGTAGGCGCATGCAGACAGACAGACAGACACAATAATTATTAAAGGAAAGCAGATTATGATCCTGAGAGGAAGTGGGGGGCATGAAAAGGGTTAGAGGGGAGACCGGGAGGGGGAAATCATGTTTTAATTAAAAATAAAACTTTAAAGGTTAATGGGAAGCTTACCATTCATAGTTACACAAAATATGTAAAAATTTGCAAAATATCCTTGAAAAAAACATGAGGGTTTTTTCAGATGTTCCACTGTGTTTCGGATGAAGCGCAGAACCTGTTTGGCACCCAGGCACTGCGGTGGGTGCACCAAAACACTACAGTCTAAGGAACCTGTAGGAACTTGGCATCTGACCACAGACAGAAGTGGGAACACCCATTTGCGGCCGTCGGTTTGACACTCCCTACCCTGCTCATGAACAGACTCCGTGTAACCTGTGGTCGCCCACTCTACTATACAGTGCTCTCCATTACTACACACGTATGTAGATTATGTCAATTCATACGTTTTTTAAAAATAGGCATGGAATGCTTTTCCTGTTTATCTGTCTAGCGAGTCGGTATTTTAACATATATAACTCTGCAGCAGCAGGGTCCCGGGAACAGCCTCTGTGTCGTGTCATGACAACCGAGAACGGAGTTGCATAAATAGAATCTTTGGTGGGGTCATTAGGATTTGCGAGTATCCAACTCCCACATAGCCTGACACTAGAGTAACCACCTTAACGTCAGTGGCAGCAAAACCATAAAATCCAACATTATTCAGGCAGGGACACAAGAGGATGACATTTGGATTCCCTGGGGCTAAGGCACTGTCTCAGAAACATTAGCCTGAAAGTGGCTGGGAGTTATGACTGGGGTTGCCAAAAAGAAAATTCTAGAGAGGAGTGATTACTTTGGACATTCGAGAACATGCATTTGGAGGAAAGCTGTTGGTAAGAACAGTGGAGTGCAGGCAGTGGGGAAAGCCACCATCACTGTCTCCCCGCACGTGATGACAACACAGAGGCCCAGGAGTCTTGAATGACGGGAAGATGCTGCTGTCAGATGATGCTGATGACATTGTCCAATCTCATTTCAATGGGGCAAATTGGTGCTTAGGGGTAATTTATCAGTCCTGCGGCTTGAAAGTGGCAGTGGTGGTTACCTCAGTCTCTGTCCCCCCAAAACATTCACCTATTCCTTCTCCTTGGGTTGGGGGAGGACATGAAAGTTTTGGTGACCAAGGCCAACTGTCTTCCTGCTGGAAGAGAATGAAAGAGAGGAGGGAGGAGGGCATCAAATTCTAAGGAATCCCAAGAGAAAACAAAGAGGAGTTAAAAGGGATCCTCAACAGGGTGGGCCCCTGCCCCAGCCAAGGCAATGAGACAGCTTGGCAGAGAATCCTCCTCGGCTGACACTGAAAATGCTTTCCTAGCCCTCACACTAGGCTGGCCCTGGTGGAACTTGAGTTGCTGTCACACGGCCTATCTTGAAACAGGCAGAACAAGTAACTTAGATTCAAAGTGGGAAACGTGTTCACCTGTAGGGCAGCACCTTCCTAACATCCCAAACATCTCCATTTCCTTTCAGAAGAGTGAAATCTTTAGTGGCCTTTCATTCGAATGGCTATTGTGGATTGAATGCCGTCCTGGTTAGGGTTTCTAGTGCTTAGGTGAGATACCACCACCAAGTCAAGCTGGGGAGGGAAGAGCTTGCTAGGCTGACACTTCCACATCGTAGTTCCCCACGGAAGGAAGCAAGGACAGGAACTCACACAGGTAGAGGCCACGGAAAGTGTTTGCTCCCCATAGAATCCAGGGCCACTAGCCCAGGGGCAGGGCCCTCCCCCATCAATCACTAATTAAGAAAATGCTGGGGCTGGAGAAATGGCTCAGAGGTTAAGAGCACTGACTGCTCTACCAGAGGACCTGAGTTCAGTTCCCAGCAACCACATGGTGGCTCACAACCATCTGTAATGGGATCTGATGCCCTCTCCTGGTGTGTCTGAAGACAGCTACAGTATAGTTCTATGCATAAAATAAACAAATCTAAAATAAATAAAGAAAATGCCCTACATACACGCCTGATCTTGTGGAGGGATTTTTCTCAGTCAAGGTGTCCTCCTCTCGATGACTAAGTTTGTGTCCAGTTGACATAAATCTAGCCAGCACACATGTGAAATGTTCCCCCACAAGCTCATATTTGAATAGTCACCCCCAGGTAGTAGTAAAGTTTCAGAATGTTATAGAAGCTTTGGGAGGTAAATGGATCCTTGCTGGAGTGGGCAACTGGGAGTGGACTTAGAGAGTTCACAGCCTGGCCCCACTTCCTGTCTGTTCTTTGTTCCAACCACTGCTCACTTCTGCCACTATGAACTGTCCACACTCAAACTGTGAGCCAACTTCTTCCCTTATGTTGCTTCCCACCTGGTATCTGTTCAGAGCAACTGCAGAGTCTACTAATGAAAAAGCCAGACACATGATAGAGAAAATTCAATATGCAGGAAACACCGAAGTTCATTACTTTTAACTGTTTCCTACGTAAGTCCTAAATATACCTGGACCCAGTTCCAAAGAGGGTTCTGTGGTTCACTGTGTCCCTGCATATCTGAGAAAGCATGGGCCATAAGTCCAGGAAAAGAGCCTGCCTCAAACAAGTAAGTAGAAAGCAATAGACAAGAATGCCTCTTCTGGAGTGTACACAGACACACACACACACACACACACACACACACACACACACATACACAGACACACACAGACACGCATACTCACACACATACACTACATACACACAGACACAGACACACACACACACACATACACTAATGCACATACACTACATACACAGACACAGACACACACACACACGTACATACACTACATACACACAGACACATACTCACACACACATACACACACACTCTCACATGCAAACACATACACAGACATACACTCACACACACACTCACATGCACACACATAGACACACACATATGCACATACATACACATATACACAGGCAACCATATACACATATACAAACATACACAGAGTCACACATACACACAAACATATTCACACACAGTCACACATATACACACACATACTCACATACAGACACACTGACACACAGGTACACATATATACCTATATGCCCATACATACACAAATGCTCACACATATGCACATACATATACACACATACTCACAGAAACAGGCACATATACACACATATGCACACACACACACACACACACATGTGCATGCACACACCACAATCTTAGTACTTGTTAATAACTTAAAAGAAGGAAACAGTAAAGAAAAGAAGAAGCGAAAGGCCCTCCCCCTAGGAAGCTGACAGTGACAGAAGGGACCTTTCTTTACAGGTTAATCAGAAGCGAAGGCCGTGGCAGGGACTAGCAAAGGCCTTAACTTCAGAATGAAGTATGTAAATTGAACACAAACCATTTGATTCTCAAGCTCTATGACTAAAGTATTCCCAAGCAGTAAAAATACAGTAGGCCTGACAAATCCGTGTACAGTTGGCCGATTTAAACCCTACTGCACTTCATATTCTTAGGATCTGTGAAGTTGACAGTGTAATAAAAAAGTCAACTCTCCTCAAGCAAACATCTAAAGCGCTTCCCACATTTAACAGAGAGTGCAGGGTTCTACGTAACTTCCCACAGCACTACGTCAAACCATCATTTCTATATGCAATGTTAAACTTTCATATTTAAAGTGAGCTTCATTTTTTTTGCTATCTCCCAACTGAAAAATATATTTTTAATTACTTCAACTTTTAAATATTTTCAAACACCGTGGCGGCATTTGAAACAAAGTGTGTTTTGTAAAATGAGCTGGTATCTTTCATCTTCTCAGTGTGATAAACACGGGAGGTGTGTTTGACTGACAGAACTAAAGTTATGTGTCTACATACAGACTTAAAACCATTTCGAAGGGTTTTTCATACGAACAGATAAGGTCCACGCTACTCTCTCACAGTGTGTCTAAGGGTTTTCTCATTTTACCAAAAACTGGACAGTCCTGGAGATGCCAAGATCCCACTCCTTGAGCTGTTTTATGATTCAGTCAGATCCCAAGCATTTACATTGATAGCTGCTGGTCTTCTACTCACTGTTGTCCAAACTCATATGTGATTCTGCCTCTCATTAACCCTTTGGAAATACCACTAGTAAGCAGAAATTAGAGTCCAGACAGGAAAAGAAGAAATAAGGATAAAGGTTGCATTACAAACATTTAGACCTTGATTATAAATTTAGATGCCATACTTAGCAGGATTTTATAGAAGCAACTCAAAATTCTCTTTAGGTCATCTTCAGACAAAAAAAAAGGTTAGATTTATAATACAAAAATTTCCCTTTATGAAAATGTGGTTTGAGATAATTAAATATAGTATTGCCGGTGCAATGCGTTACGGTCATAAAAAGAGAAGTTGTATGGACATTTGATACAACATGGATGCCCCAGAAACACCTTGTGAAGCAGAGCACGCCAGACAGAAACTGCTGCAAAGCGGTATGTTTACGTTCTGACGAATCCATGAAAACAGAAAACAGGTCAGGAGTTGCAGACTCTAGGGACTAGAGGAGCGAGGGGTTACTGGCACGGGGCTCTTTTTGATGATCACCCGGGTTGCACAACACTTTAAATATACAAACATCACTGAACTGCACACTTCAAAATGCCTAAACTGCCTGTATTAATCAGGGTTCTCCAGAGAATCATAAACATCTCGTAGATAAGACCTCAGTCACAGGCTGTGATGGAAACCGCACTTGGAGGAGCGGCTTCTCCCTCTTCTCTCCTCTCCTCTCCTCTCCTCTCCCCTTCCCCCCTCCTCTCCTCTCCCCTCCTCTCCTCCCTCTTCTTTCTATCCCCTTTCTCCTCTCCTCTCCTCTCCTCTCCCTCTCTTTTCTCTCTTCTTTTCTTTCCCTCTCTTCTCTCCTCCTCCCTCCCTCCCTCCCTCCCTCCCCTCCCTCTGTGTTTTGGGTTGTTTTATGAGATGGAATCTTACTATATTGCCCAGCCTGGCCTCAAATTTGTGCCCACTCAGGATCGCCTCAGACTTACCATTCTTGTGCCTCAGTCTCCTGAGTGGCTGCAGAGATATACCACCACACCCCGTGAAATATTTAGAGTCCTGAATGTTGATCTTTTTGCAAGCTAGCGGTTTGTGGTGTAAAGCATTTCCCAATGCTGAGGGGTGGTGGGCAGCATCCTGAGAGCAAACAATTGGCATTCCCGGGCTTCTGTGTGGTTAGGCTGTGACGTCCAGGGTGCTACATGTGTGTTTAACCTGTGATGGGCATCTTACGTGGAGGACCTTCTACATAAAAGGGCATGTGCATGAAACTGGCTCATAAGATCATGAAAACTGAGACGCTCTGGGGTCTACAGCTGAAAACAGGCCGAGGCTGCCATGTAATTTCCAGTCCAAGACTGGTCTTGAGAACCTCGAAGCCACTAATGTACGTCCCAGAACTTGGGGTTCTGATGTCCACAGGCAGAGGAAACCTCATGACCTCAAAATGGAAAGCGAACTTGCCTGCTCTCTGATCGTGCACCACTTGGGTTCTGGGGGCACGGAATAGTACCCACCAAGATGGTGGTAGGTCTTCCTACTTTGTTAAATCCTAAGCTCCTCTGGAGGCAACCCCTAGAAATAATGTTTTCTGACTACTTGGAAATCCCTTGACCTAGTCTAATTGACACCTAAATCAGGATCACGGTGATAAATTATATTTCACCACAAAAAAAGTATGGTTTGGACCTTCATATAGAGTGAACCAGACTGAGGCTACGAGCTTAAAACTGGGCCTTCACCTCTCTTAGGAAATGGGCTTAAAACAGGCCTGGTGTGGCCACACACGTTTAACTCCAGCACTCAAGATACAGATGCAGGTGGGGTCTCTGTGAGTCCAAGGTTTCTTAGTCTGTACTGTGAGTCCCAGGTCAGCCATGTCTATACAGTGAATCAAGAAAGAAAGGAAATGAAGGAGGAAGTATACAGACCAGGCCAGAGCAGACTGGATCAAACCGGATCAGACCAGACCAAACTGGACCAGACCAGGCCAGACTAGGCCGGACCAGACCAAACCAGAACCAGAACCAGAAACAAAAACTAAAACAAAAACAAAAAACAAAAACTCACATGGTAAATATTCTTGTTCCTCACATTTCTGAATTACTTAGTCTAGATGAATGAACAATTACTCAGAGATACTCCAGGGAGTCATTTCATCAGCCACGTCGAAGTTAGGCTGGACAACCACTGAGAGTTCTAGAATTCAAGTCTAACAATCCCCAAACTTCATTTTTAATAAAAAAAGACAAACGTTCAGAACTTCTTTACCCACCTCTCATTTCTTTTCCTCCCTAAGGGTGTTTCCTACATTTGAGTCTTAATATCTATCTATACACTGGCCAGTGTCTAGAGACTGTTTCTCAACAGCAACTCTGTCAGAATAAACTGATAGTAACTTAAAAGGAAAATTATTTCACAAGAGTTTGGAAAGCTGCCTAGGGAGGCCCAAATCATACTCTCCTTGTCTAGGGACAAAGGGATCCAAGAGAACTAAGATGCAGAAGTTAAATTTGCTTTACAAGAGCCATATATTGTTTATAAAGTATTGTTAAATCTCTCCCAGTTTTAAAAAGTGTGTGTTTATTTGTGTATGTATCTCTGTGTGGGGCTATGAGTGTGCGTGTGTGTGTTTGAGTGTGTGTGTGTGTGTGTGTGTGTGTGTGTGTGTGTGTGTGTGTGTGTGTGTGTGTGTGTGTGTATGCATGCATGCAATGGTGCCTTCAGAGGTCAGAAAAGGGCTTTGGTTCCAGAAGAGCTGAGGTTACAGGTGGTCACAAGCTGCCTGATGTAGGTGCTGGGAACAGAATTCTGGTCCTCTGGAATGACAGCAAAGTCTAGCCCCCAACCTCACCTAATTTTAAAATAGACTAATTACAAGAAAATGCTGTGATAACAAAATAATATTTGATTGAAGTATAATTCTTTGTTAATTTAAGGTATAAGGGACATTTTATTACCTCAAAGACAAAAGTTACACTTTCCAGACCATCACAGATGAACGGTATTCTACGGCACCCTCAGATCAGAGTCAGGAACCCAACAGAATCGGATTACTACCCACACAATGGAGCCATCAGTCCCCAACGCCTTTAGCCAAAAAGTTTTCTACCCAGAGTTAACAGGTCGCAAACGTGCATGATTGTCATGTCCTCCCTTTTGTTTGTTTGGTTTTGGGCTTGTTGTTGTAATTATTTATTTGTTTGTTTTTCCAGACAGGGTTTCTCTGCGTAGCCTTGGCTGTCGTGGAACTTGCTGTGTAGACCAGGTTGGCCTTGAGTTTACAGAGATCTGCCTACCTCTGCCTCCCGAGTGCTGGGATTGAAGGTGTGAATCACCTCTGCCCGGCTTGATTTCCTCTTCCGGTAACTTCCCACTAACTACAGAAGGCTCTGGCTACCCCAGGAAGAAAATATGGATGGCCAAAATGGAGTCCTCATTGGGGGATGGGGCACTAAATGTTTTAACTGAGGGATGGAGTTATGCAGTTCAGTACTCAGTGGACCCCTCGGGATCTAGTAGACTGGCTCTTGAATACTCCTGTATCCCTTACAGAGCATGCCTATCTGTGTGCACAGTGAGTAACGGTGTACACAGTGGTTAAGACTCAGGTCCGTTAGCCACATGATTTTTCTACGCCACTCTTTAAAAACAGGCAAACCCACCATAGTCCCTACTGGTTAGGGATCTTACCGGTGTAATGAATGAAGGGCTAATGAGAGGACTAGAGAAGACAGCCATCAGTGGGGGCCACAGGGGCCTGTCCTCTACCTCTCTGCCCCAGCTGACGAGGTGAATAGTTTTGGTATTTATTCCTGGTGTAACTAGAGCCTTCTGTAGTTAGTGGGAAGTCATTAGAAGTGGAAACAAAGCTGGTGGTGGTGGTGCACACCTTTAAACCCAGCACTTGGGAGGCTGAGGTGGATAGATCTCTAAGTTCAAGGCCAGTCTGGTCTACACAGCAAGTTCCAGGACAGCTAAGGCGGCACAGAGAAACCATGTGTGAAGTGTCCCCAAGTTACAGACCCCACTACAGACCCCAAACAAAGGGGTCAACCAATCTCCAAAGCTGGAAGCTAAAATAAATAATCTTGTTTTGAAAATTGTAGGGATAAGGCTGACCTGGTTCAGTATCTGAAGAGGAAAACAAACACCTAAGCAGGGATGGGTGTATGAGTGAGTTCACACACGCCGTCTAAAACAATCTAATCTCTTTCTCGATGGCTGGCATCTCCTATCACGAAATCCTCCGGGTCACTCCGCCTCTCTTTCTAAAGGGTGTCAAGAAGGGTGACTCGGAGACCAACCGGGCTGGAGTCTCTCTCAGCTCTTAAGGCCTTCAGTTAAGAGTCTGTCTCTTGAGTTTTAACATGGAGGCGATCCCTGAACCTGTCGCATCAGGTGTCAAGAGGATTAAAGATGTGATCTGTGCCAATCACCCAGAATACCGAGAGGCCTGAGGTAAGTGCTCTAGTCTTTTATCTCCCCTGCTACAACCGCCAACATTTGCTCCCTGTTCCTTTGGTTCCTATGGGAAGAAGCTGGGCTTGCCTTAAGTGTCCTCCAAATTCACTTCTCACCACATCCTCTCCTAAGCCAGCTTCCTCTCGATGGCCACACTAAAGCCCCAGCAAGCTCTTCTCTCTCTCTCTCTCTCTCTCTCTCTCTCTCTCTCTCTCTGTGTGTGTGTGTGTGTGTGTGTAACTCCATCAACCTTTCTGCCTTCTCCCAGCTCTTACTAGGATCCTCTCGATGCCAGTGTCTCCAGGACTCACTCGACTGTGCCTTGGAGATGCTTCAGATGAGCCATGAGATGGGGAACAGCAACTGGGAGCTGCTTGTCCTGAAATACTGCGCCTCACGGGTGAGGGGCCTCATTTCCAAGTATTTGTTGGCACAAACGGACCACTGCTGGGCTTGCTACCAGCTTGGTGAAGACCTCTGCCTCAGGTATGACACCAGAAAGGCTGGGGCAGCTGCAAGGTCTTCAGTTTCTCTGGAGACGGAAGTTCCATGGAAGGCTACAAATCACTATAGCAACCAGAAGTCTATGGGCTTCAGCCCGTAGCTCTGGTAAAGCAATCTGGACACTGGAAAGGGCCAGGGCAGCAGAACTGAAAGATGAGCAAAGTCAGTGCTGTGCCCCAAGCTCCATGTTGTGCTGATTCCAAGGCCTCCGAGGGTCAAGCATCAAAGTTCTGCTACGAAAGATGCCTATCAGGGCCCAAGGATTTGCCAGGCAGAACCTCCTGCCCCAGTCTGAAGGTCTACACCGGAACTCACGGCACATTTTCCAAAACAACCACTTCAAATCTGGTCTAAGAGCAAGCCAGGGGGAAGATGAGTGTCATTAGATCAAGTTACCCAGGCCACAGCTGCTGGTCCCAACCTGGGTTAAAGAATAAGGCTGAGGGATTTCTTTGATAAAACGATAGATGGACTTTATCCCAAGCTGACCTTAAACAGACTAATTCTTACAGATTTAAGAAAACAAAACAAAACAAAACTTCCTGAGCCAACAAGATAACTCGGTGGGTAAGGATCTTACCCCCCAAGCCTGAACACCTGCCTTCCACCTCCAGGCTACGGCCGATCCCACACCGCAAGCCGGGTCTGCGGCCACCTGCAACGTCTAAGCAGCAACTCTTCAACGCACGGATCCTGTTGGTGTGACTAAGCCATCACGGTCACAAATGCTAGGCCACACTAATTTGTTTGCATAAGTGTATAAGGGACAGCTGATTTTAAAAACTTGGACTTGTCAAAGTTATCAGGAGAGCAAAGGCGGTCTGTCTCCCTTCAACAACTGAAAAGATCCACAAATGAGTTTATCTTGTTTTCTGCTCCATGGTTTCTTTCCTCTTTCTTTCCCTTACCTCACTGTGGAACACTGTGTGTCCTTCAGCCTCTTGTGCCGGGCAGAAGCAAAACAAACGGTGAACTGCAGCATCTCCCGAGAGTAACCGCCCTTTGCAGTGTCCCCCCAAAGCAGGTAGTGCCTGCCGATAGGGCGGCCTTAGGATGAGCTCAGTTATTTTGGTCTTGCTAACTCCTTTTAGAGAAGCTTTTGGACAAGAGGGGCACACGGTTGAGACTGGAATTCAGGAAGATTGATAATTATTTTTCTAGTTTATATCGAAATATACAGTGTCTAATATATCAAAATATGGTTTTTAAAAGTCAAGAGTAAACGAAAATGGCACGTTTGTGGTGCCGGGATCTAAAGGTATAATTTTGATGGCATAAATCATAAATCTGTCTTAAGAGGGGGGAGACAACTCCTAGTTTGGGGCGCTGTCAGCAATATTCGTAAAGTTGAGAAACTCCCTGTTTCTTGCACTGTTTACGTCTTCCTGGTGCAAAGAATAAAGAGAGTGACATCAGAACCCATGAGTGGCCTTGGTCACTGTGAGAACAGTGGTAAAAATATAATAGAAAAAAAAATGAAATCCAGAAAGAAATGTGCATTAAAATCTTACTCTCCAAGAGGGAAGACAGTGCGCAATATTCTAGTCTGGCTGTTGAGAAAACAAACCCAAAAAGTTGCTGGGTGTCCATGTCTCGTGGCTCAGACGGGAACCCCATTATCCATTTGTCACCTGGCTTCCACTTAGCCAGCCAGTGAACTGTCTCCTCTCTTACATAGCCACACCGCTGCTGCTGTGAAACAGGGACTGTGTCTTCACAACTCAGAACCAGCTCTTAGCCAACAGAGACTAAGAAACATGAAAAACAGCCAGCTAGATGTCAAGGCAAACACCTGGAATCCCAGCACTAGGCTGGGTCATGAGTTCAAGGCCAGCTTGAGCTACACTGTTGCACTGTTGAACCTTGTCTCATAAAAACCAAGATGGATGAATGGCCAGGAAGGAGAAACAGGAAAAATGACAGCACTTGTTACTTTGTCTCCGTTTTAGCACCTTAATGGGGAAACACAGGCTTAGAGTGGTTACATGAACTAGTCCACAATCACGGCAGGTGGATCGCTCACCATGTGGGGCTAAGCCTTTCCCTGACACCAGGGCATTGTTTCATATACATTTTTATAAAATCAAAGGGAAGAGAAAACTGATAGCCGGTCTAAAGGTTCCCCTCTAAAGTGAATCCCTGGGCACCTCTGATAATCAAAGTAACCGGTGTGTTCAAATGAGTCCAGAACTCAAGACAGAGTCACAGTGTTTTCACTCCTAGCTTACCTGGATGTGCCAGCAAACCCAGCACTGCTGAATCTAGAGGGAGATGAATAATACACTGATTTATTGGAACATTTTCCAATGTTCCTTTCCAAATTCAACTCCCTGGTCTCTTCCCGGCTTCCAAGCTATTTAGTAATATTTTGGCTCAAATAACCCAGTAAAGAGGGCTGCACAGATAGAACGTGGGCCACGGTAACAGTCCCCAACGTAAGCCTCTTAACCTCTTCATGGATAGACGACAGCCAAACCATTTCTACCAGATGGCTGTCTCACAGCAGCACAGGATTTATTTCCAGTATCATTAAATCAACAAATAAAATCGGGAGCCGCACTGAAATCCACATTAAAAACAAACAAACAAACAAATAAAAGCAAAGATGCTCTACCTAAGTGGAGCAGGAAGCAAGAGGGAACAGGCTGGCCCACTGTGTGTCTGCTATGTTTGGCAAAGTCCTTAAGGCACGGGCGTCAGGATTGTCAGAGCCTCGCTCTACGTCTGGCAGGCAGCAGGTGCTCAGCAAATAATGGGTTAACAGTTGAAGGACCATCTACACCTATCAAGCCACAGCTGTTTACCTGGCACGGAAAGTACATTTTTAGAGACACAGAATTCCAGTGACCCTAGGTAGTCTCTACTTCCGTGCCTGTACAACAGGCTGTGCTGAGAAGCGCCATGTTTTGTTTTTTTTTTTAAAAGAAGATTTGTTTATTTTATGTATGTGAGTACACTGTAGCTGTCTTCAGACACACCAGAAGAGGGCATCGGATCCCATTACAGATGGTTGTGAGCCACCATGTGGTTGCTGGGATTTGAACTCAGGACCTCTGGAAGAGCAGTCGAGCTCTAACCGGGCTGAGCCATCTCTCCAGCCCAAAGCGCCATGTTTTTATAGTTCCTAATGTTCGCCCATGGTTCTGATCCATGACCTCCCTTCTACAGGTCTGATGACAGCCGGACCACTTTGCTTCCTAATAGAGAAGGAACGGTTTCTGCTATTTGAGGGCCTTCCCTTCCCCTCTGGGGTTTGGAGCTCATTGGAGGTTCAGGAGATAGAGCACGGGCAGGGCATGTGTATTGATTCCTTCCTGGCTGGCTTGCTTTGCTCTTTAACCAACCCCTGTTAACCTGGACGGGTCTGGGTCTCGCTCCACAGTAACACTGCAGTTTTCAGAAATTCCGAATCTAACCAAGAAAGGTTTTGAAAAGACTGCCTTATACTGCCTTTATCCAGCAGTTCCCCACCGCCAGTGCCTCATCCGTTTAAAAGTTCCGAGCAGAAACCCAGTCACCTGTGCCCTTTGCTGAGCGCTGGGGTACCCCTTCTGGAGAGCGGGAACATAGGAAACGTAACTAAAGCAAAGAACTGCGTCACCATGGCTCGGTTCACCTGGTGAGGGGCAGCCACAGCTTGCTCCAGATCTGCAAACAGGAGGCTTAGGGACAAGTGTTTATGTTCAAAGGCTTAACGATACCCCCCGCCCCTAGATCCTAAATTATCCTGCCCAGTGTTAGGGACATTAACTCAGCTGGCCTTAGTGACCTGCGGTACAGCTGGAGGCCTCATCTCTCAGCACACGTGCCAACACTTCCAGCAGGCACAAGCTGTGGGGCTGAAGAGGTACTTGCTGTCCTCAACGCGTTTCATCTCCAACACAGCTCTGTTTTGTTTACTAGTCTCTCCTCTGGTCTTGGAAAATTCTGTCTCCAGCCCTTAGCCAAACCACATCCCAATTTCAAACTTCTCCAAATTCTCACCTCCAAAAAGCAGTGCCAGGTTAACTAACACACCTGGCTCCAATTACTGCAGCTCGGGCCCTTCCAAGGCTCAGTGACTTTAGTGATTGTTTACCTCGGACCAGCTGGAGCTGATTAAGGATGTGGTTACGTTGTTTCTGTCGTGTGTGTTTAAGGCAATGTTACGTTTCTCAGCCTCTGTCCACTCTGATCCCATATTGCTATCTCTCTCCCACCCCTCACCTCTCTCTCCCACTCTGTTCTCCTTCCTCCCTCCCCGCCCCCTTTTCTCTAGTATGAGTAGTGAATCCTGAGCTCTGAGCCTGCTTCCCTCATCACCCCCATAATGCTCTGCGAACAGTCCATGAAGGCTTCGTGCATGGATCACTGTCCAAACGCCTGCTTCTAATTTCTGTAGAGAGGGACTTCTGCTCAGCAAACTGAAACGATTAGCTCCTCTAACCTTCCAAATCTTGATAAACAAAAGAAAGGGAGAGAGAGAGAGAGAGAGAGAGAGAGAGAGAGAGAGAGAGAGAGAGAGAGAGAGAGAGAGAGAGAGAGAGAGAGAGAGAGAGAGAGAGAGCGCCTGTGAGGGCATTCTGTCCTAATGGAGCAGTAGGGTAGGGCACTTTGGAGAGCCATCAAATGCTCACCAGTGAGGAAGACCTAAGCATTGAACTCAGAAGTGTTTTTCCAAGTGTTGAAAGGAAACATGCCTAGTCTGTAAACCTGTGCCATCTAAGTCTTCTGTTTTAGGTAAGTCATCAGTCAGCCATGAAGTGGCTCTGACCTTCTGTGAGGTTTCAAGACTATTTTTCTAGTTTACCAATTCTAGAAACACTTTGGATCCTAACGCTCTCCTGGTGTTTCCCACTAGATGCAAATTATTCTATTTTTCATATTGGAGCCCTGGGCTAGTTCCATTAAAAATATAATCTTAATTTCCGGTGTAGAATTAGAAAATGGTAGCACTGAAGGAAACCTTAGGAGTGTAACCTCACCAGTCTCTTCCTATGGGCAGAAAGGAACCAGCTTCATGTGACTCTAGGCACATAACAAAATTGAAACAAGAAGTCGGGGGACTGGGCTCATGTAGCTACCTGACACTCTTGCCTAACACACACATGAACCCAGGCTGGGTCCTAACACCAGAAAGACCACTGTAGGCAGGTTCTCTGACTAAGTTAACACCACAGGTTCATACCTTGAAGCCTTGTCTTAGAACTACTGGAGCCAATGAGATAGTACATCGGGTAAAGGTGCTTGCCACCAAGCTGTCAAACTGAGTTTGATCCTGGGGTCTCCTACAAGTTATCCTCTGCTGTGCTGAGATGGTGGCACCCACACACATACAAAATAAGTGTAATAATTTTTTTTTCAGAGCTGGGGACCAAACCCAGGGCCTTGTGCTTGCTAGGCAAGCGCTCTACCACTGAGCTAAATCCCCAACACCGAGTGTAATAATTTTTTAAAAAGCATTGTTTTACCTCTATAATAGTCAGATGTCAGTAACCAGATTTTCCAAAAACATATATATATATATATATATAATTAATGAGAATTTTCCAGATAAAAATTGTGAATATGTATTACATGGATTACAGACCATGCCTGTAATCCCAGGACTCAGGAAGATGAGTCTGGCAGATGGAATGTTTGGGGCTAGCCTGGAGTTACACAGTAAGACACTGTCTCAAAAGCTAACCAAACAAATATTTCATAAGTAAATTTTAATCGCTAGGTTCAACATACTTCCTAAGGCTAAACCATATATCAACGTTGTATCTGTTCAGATACATTGTATCTATTCAGATACGTTGTATCTATTCAGAACATTTATTTCATAAATATTTGGGTGCTCACTGTGTGCTAGGTAGGCATTGCTTTAGTCGCTGGAAATATCAGCAGACAAAAAAAAATGTCTATCATCTTGGGTATTCTACTTGAAGAGAGAAAACAGGCGAGTTTAAAGACTAGCCCCAGCTGATCTGAATTATTTTAGAGCTAAAAGGGGGTTGGATACTATAGTGGGAGTCCAGTGTGGAGAGTTGGAGAGGCTGGTATTGTAAATGAGTGAGGAGCAAAGGCCTCTGTGCCAGGAAGATGCCCCTCCCTGCAAGTGTAATCCTAGGCAGGTGTCACTCTAGAACTAATGAGGAACCAGCTTCAAAAGACCCTGTGATAGGGTCTAAGCTTTTAAAGAATCATGTTGGCTGTTGCTCAGAGAATAGATCTTATTAGCTCATAAAGATAGTGAGTGGCATTTATTGAGTGATGGGTTGGTTCCAGCTACTGTTCTGTCCTCTTTTAATAACTTCCTTGTGATAGCGACCCCAGGAAGCAGATTGTATCGTTATCCCAGGAAATGAGGCAGAAAGAAATAACTCAGACCAAAGCAAGAAACTTAGTTTCCAATGTGAACACTCTATCCCAGACCTGGAGCACTTAAAAGACTGGGTCAGAAATGGCTACATCTCAAATATAAACATGGTGGTTCAAACCACCGGTAGAAAGAGACCGGAGGCAGGCAGATTCAGAATAGATCCCCATGGTAGAAGAAATGAGACAAGATATGACATTTGAGAAAACCTGGAAGTTACGGGAATTGTGAATGAGTGACAATGCCAGGGGGTGGAGTTGTCACGAGTGGCTGCGAATAATTCTCCAAACTAGATAAAATAAAATATACAGTTCATGTGGCTGCCATGCCAACTATCCAAAAAACATAATGACATAAATTTATTCTCTCGCTGTGTTTAAGGACGGAGTTCCCCCAGCAGTGGTGGGCCAAAGCCAAGGTATCTCCAGAGAAGCCCCTCCATGAGCTCTCAGAGAGCTTCTGGTGTCTCTTCTAGTTCCTCAGTGAGGCTGCCATCTTTGGTTTGTGACCCCATCCCTCTAATCCCTGTCTCCTAGGTCATACTGGCTTCTCCCCTTCTGGCTATTTCATGGAATCTCACAAGGAAACCGGTGAGAGCACTTGGGCCTCCCAGATGATCTCCTCATCCCACCTGCAGACTCTCTGTGTAAAGTGACATTCACATGTTTGGTGAGTTGGAACACAGGCATGTCTCTGGAGGTGTACCACTGTTAGAAACAGATAAATCCACAGCGTGAATAGAGTTAACAAGACATTTTTCTCTTCTGCATGGGAATTTGGTCTCCTGTAAATTCTCTTAATTCTGTAGTCCTGGCATGCCAATCACAATACACAGCAACTCATGTACTTGCTAGAAAAATATTAAATATCTGTCAGGAACCCATCTGAGAGGACTTCCTGGAAGCACTGGCCAAGTAGAAGGAACCATTGGTGCCATGGGTAAAGCTCCATTATGTTAAATTACAGTAACATACATGCAGAGGTGCAGGTGCACATGCACAGGTATATACACACATACACAGTGACAGCGACACACAGGGAGACAGAGACAGAGAAAGGAGAGAGACTGAGATACAGAGAGATAGAGCAATGAGACAGAGACAGAGAGATGGAGGAGAGAGACAGATACTGGCAGAGAGACAGAGACAAATGGAGAGAGAGACAGAGACAGAGAGATGGAGGAGAGAGACAGATACAGGCAGAGAGACAGAGACAAATGGAGAGAGAGACAGAGACAGAGAGATGGAGGAGAGAGAAGATACAGGCAGAGAGACAGAGACAAATGGAGAAAGACAGAGACAGAGAGATGGAGGAGAGAGACAGATACAGGCAGAGAGACGGAGACAAAGAGAAGGGGAGAGACAGAGACAGAGAAGAGACAAAAGAGACAAATGGAGAGAGAGACAGAGAGAAACAGAGACAGAGAGACAGAGGAGAGAGACAGAGAAGAAAAACAGAGAGACAAATGGAGATAGAGATAGAGAGAAACAGAGACAGAGGAGAGAGACAGAGACAGACAGAGAGAGAGACAGAGAGACAAATGGAGAGAGAAAGACAGAGACAAAGACACAAATGGGTGGGGGCAGGGATGAGGAATCTGTTATCCTGCCGTCAATCGACATCTTATCCTAGATCCTTTTGAATAGACTAAAGCTAGTTGTGTCTCAGGTCTGAACATTTCTCCAAAGCCCAGAAGACCGTCTCCTCCCCCCCACCCCGTGTCTGTGACCACAAGTTATAAATGCCATCTTAGTTAATTACTTCCATTTCTTCCTTCCACTGACCCCTTTACCACAGTGACCAGCCAGCAACAGGAAGAGAGCACTGGCTTCTCTTGTCCAGCCCTGGGGTGGCCGCACACATTAGCAGAAAACTGACCAAAACAGGGCAGAGAATCTGGAAAACAAAGGTACGGCAAACTAACAGAATTCAGAGTTTCTGAGTGGTGCAGGGAGTAGCGCCACACAGCCCTAGAGACAGCTGCACCAGGCCCTTGCACTGTGCCTACCCAGGGCCTCTCTCAGGATTACATGCAAAACCCTCATCTCTGCTGGAAATGTACAAGCTGGCTCATTACTCAGAGCCAAGATAAAGAAGAAATCTTTACGAGTACCGTAAGTATGAGTCATAAAAAATAGGAAACACATGTAGGCCATATGCACAGTCAACGGTACCAAGCCAGGAAACGTGTTTGTGAAACATACATCAGAACACACGGCAAAACCGGACACGAAGTTACCCTTGCATGTTGCTCCAACAAGGCACCTAAAGACTCGGGGCCAGTCATGGGCTCGTGTATCGCTCTGGACTCAAACACACACACTGCTTCCCCCCATAAGAAAATGAGTTGGGCTTTTTAAACTGCAAATAGGAGGAAAACTGAATCAATAAAATGCAGCTTGGAGCAGGCTTTGAAAGGTTTTACGGCTTGGCAAATTTGAACAGCTCCCAGTTAAAACACTGAGAATTAGATCTTCAACAGCATTAAGAATGAACAAGACTCTCTCAGAGAAACACTCGTTCACAATGGTGCTCTTGCTGCTTAGTCTCGCTAGCCCAACATCCACTGGGGGAAGGAGAGCGGCTCTTCAAGCTTGTGAAAGCAGGAAACATAGACAAACAGCAACACATGCACTAAGCGAGAAAGGGCCGGCTCTGTGGCTTCTCCTGGACGCTGACCACAACGGGTTCACGAAGGTCTGCTGCTCTTGTGGAATCTTTGGGAGGCTGGGCCAACTTGCAGCCCTGGAAATGGAGCATCAGGGGATGGGCCTTAAGGTTGCATCCTGGGCCCCAGTCAGCCAAGATGTGAGCAATAGGCCTTAGGCACGGGACACAAAAGCCCGGAGCAGCTCCCACTGCCATGGCTTCCCTGCATGCGGGCTAGCCTTCTTCCCCTAAGAGGCATCACTCAGGAACTTTGTCACGGCAACAAGAAGAGTAACTATGGCTGTCATGATGTCACAGCGAGTAGAAGGGCTTCGTCCAAAAGTCCAGCAACCTGGGGTCAAAGCCCAGAACCCACAGAAAAATGTGGAGAACGATCTCCCAAATTGTTCTCTTACCTCCACACTCACACCCACACCTCTCTCTTGCTCTCTCTCTCTCTCTCTCTCTCTCTCTCTCTCTCTCTCTCTGTCTCTCTCTCTCTACACACACACACACACACACACTTTTTTTTTTATTTTAAAAGGGAATTAAAATAATACCTAAGAGAAGGAGTCAACCCAAAGGCCTCACACAGAAGCACAGACCTCCGGACAACCTGTTTCCCTTACTCTGCCTCGACTGAAACATCTGGGTCCCCAAGGCAACACTGTTGCTATACAGAAATACAGAAATAGGCTGAGGGGGCATAACAGGGAAAAGAATTAAAAAGTATTGTTTTGGACTTAGTGGAGTATTAAACTTACATAAGGCTTTAATAAAATCACTGCTCTGTTAAAATGCCTAATAAGCAGGAACATCTCAACTTGAACGTCACCAAAAAAACCAAACTGCCAACCATTGAAATGCCCGTGGGAATGGATGTATCTAAGGCACTCGACGCCCTTCCCCCACTCTGCCTTTCATTTCTCAGTCCTCAGTGGCTCTTTGCTCCTCTCCTCAAAGCACCTGTGTGTGTGCTCCCATAACTTAGAGTGGGGCTGCACTTAACTCAAAGGCTCATCTCTTAGGAGAGCAATCACTTAAACCAGTACACGGATACTGAGTACCGACCCTGTGGCAGGCCTAGGGCTAGGCAAATGAAACCCACAAAGGGTCTGGAGTACGTGCACACATGTCAACAAATAGAAATTGAACGTTAATGTACACAATAAGATGTTTGGACTCCAGGAAGGGGCTACACAGTGATCCTGGGTCCTGACCCTGGCTTTGGTCTTGGCTCTCAGATGCACAAACAGCTCCTCTAGTCTAACTCATCAAAGGGAGCTGAAGCTACCTGCAAAGACGACCTCACCTTCCCTTCTTCATCCCCATCCTTCACCTCCAATAGACAGAAGTGTTCCAGAGTCAACTGAAGGACCGTCACCTTTGGACGGATAATGTCTTTCCAACATTAGTGTCACTGGGATGGTAGCAGGCAGGGCCTCACCCAGGCAATGAGGGCTAGAGGCATTTCAACACAGCTCGATAATATCCTCCTCTGCAGTGAATCCTTACAGATGCCAGCTTTATTTCTGTAAAAAGGAGTCCTACTCTTTCAGTTTTAAGCTGGACTCCCTAGTATCCAAGCCTTTCAGACAGACCTAAGCAGTCCAATGGGAAGGGCTACTTGAGTTAGCCCAAGGCCTGGCTGCAGCTCCCCGCTAGGCTGAAAGGAAAAGTTGGGACGCATGCGTGCAGTGGAGGTCAGGCTTACTGTCTTCCAAACACAGAGTCGGGCTCCTGTGTCTTTAAGACCCTCATAAATGGCTTGCCTCTGCTGGACACCACGCTCTAAATAAACAGACTCTTCTGGCCGACACACAACTTCCTGTAGGGTTCTGGTGGGTAGATCTTGAAGACACTGCCAAATCCAACTTCTGAGCTGCCTTAGAAAACAAGCTACGAAGACCGGAGTCCAGAGCAAACACAGGAAAGAGCCACATTAAACAAGGAACAAATTACTATATAGGCAGGGATATTTTAAGTAGTCACCAAGCAAGAAAACAAAACTTAAAAACAAAAATCAAATTATTAGTTATCTAAGAAGACACAGTAGAGTAAAACACCACTCTCTCTCTACTGGAGGGATCAAAATTAATTAAGTCCAGTCACGTTCAGAACTGGCTGCGAGTCCCTACCACCGCCACGGGGACAGATCGTTCTACATGGCCCGACTTCAAACCCGGCTCAGATCAAATGGATTACCCAAGGGAGAAGCATGGAGTGAGACCAAAAAACTACCCGGCCGAGGGAAAGACTAACTAGTTTACTAGCAGATGACCACCCGCAGACCTTGGAGAGAATGGAGGGGGATGAATGAAATGAAGTTTAACTAGGGGAAGATATCCGGGAACAGTAACAAGAGAGTGAGTGCACGGGTACCCAGCTCACGTCCGCCGATCGCATCATAGACCAGCAAGCAAACCCAATAAGCGTACACCGTGGGACGCCGTGACTTCAAGAGCACACGTGGAACTTGCAAACACCGTCCTCTTGCCATGTGCGGGCCATGGCATGCTGCAAAAGAAGCCCAAGACCCGGTTCCCATTCTTAGGAAGCCCATGTACGAGCTGGGTGCCCGGGATTAATATACAAGATTCAGAAGTACGGAGTGTGAGAGGGGGCTGTAGAGATGGCTCGGTGGGTGGGAGCACCCACTGCTCTGGCGATAACTCAGGTTCCGTTCCTGCCCCCACATGGCGGATCACTACCACCTGGAACGCCAGTGCCAAAGGATCCAGAGTCCTCACCTGGCACCTTAAGCCATGTGTACATACCTGCACGCACACGCACACTCACACGCGCACACACACACACACACGTATGCACACATGCACACGCAAATAAAAATAAATCTTTAAAAATCACATTAAAAAGAGAAGAAGGGAGGTATGGACCAATGGATTCGGCAGTTGAGGCAAGACTCAGGCTCCTCCCGGGTCTTTTTATGTTTTTAAACGCACAGTATCTAATTATGTTGACCAGCCTGACTCTGAACTCCGGGGCTCCTATCTCCACTGGACTGGGACTACAGGTACCTGCTACAGGTTGAGGGAGACCTTAAACTCGAGTTCTCGGGTATCTCCAAGGATATCTGGAGTTTCACAAACCACACACATCGGTCCATGGGACTGTGTCCTCAACCCTATGAATGTGTCCATTCCAATCTCATCTCCCACTTTTAGCCCCAACCCAACCCTACTATTACCCCAATCTTCTATTCCAGGGTTGGCAAGCTATTGCTACAAGAGGCCAAACAGTAAATACTTAAGGCCTCAGAAGCCACAGGGGTCCGTTACACAATATTCAACTCCGGCATCACGAGAAAACAGCCATAGACAACATATCAACGAATGAGTATGGGTGTGTCCTAACAAAAACAGACATCAGACTGATTAACGGATGGACACATTGTGTTATGTTATACCCATATGGCAGAATGCTACTCAGAAATAAAAAGTAACAGATACATATCAAAAATACTGCTAAGTGGAGGAAGCCAGCCACAAAAATCACCTGTTACATGACTCCATTTACACGGATGCCCAGAATAGCCATAAGGAAACAGATCGGTGGTTGTTAGCTGAGCAGGGAGAACAAAAAAATCGGGCGCGGTGAGTTTTCTTTGAGGAATAATGAAAATGTGAAATTAGATTATAGGGTCGTATTTGGTACCTGCTGTGACTAAATACTTGGCAAAGGCAACTTAAGGAAGAGGGTTTATAGTGGCTCACGGTTTGAGGGCGCTGTCCTTAATGGTGGGGCGGGTGTGGCATCGGAACCCTGCAGCAGCTGACGGCATGAGTGTACCCAGCTCCCATTCAACTTTCATTCATTCCAGGACTCCAGGCCGCGGAGTGGGCAGGGCTGCTCATGTTTGGGTGACGCTGGCCACTCAGTTAACCTAGTCTACGTCATCCCTCACAGACATGCCCAGAGACTTGTACTGTTGGTGATGCTAGACCCCCTCAAATCCACAATCACAATCAATAGTTCCAACTGCCTTTCGTATACTCTATGATATACCGAAGCCACTGGCTTGTTAGTTGTAGACAGGTGAAGCTCATGTAGGTGGATGGTCTCTCGATAGACTTATCTAAAAGCAAATAAAGAGCAAGCGGGATTTGGTTTGAAGGTGACAGTGTAGAGCCCACAGCACACACAGCAAAGGTCTGTCTTTTGAGTGTAGTTTCTGATCTTCCTCTCTGTGATACATCCTCACCCTCTGCCTCATAGCATCTGTTGACATCTGAGTCTCCCTCGAGAGACACTGTCTCTTGGGCTCCTCCTCTCATCTCCGGTTAGAGCGACCACTCTCTCCGTGCGTTTCTGCAAAGTTTTGTTAATGCCATAAGGTTCTGTTATTTGTCGTGTTGGATTAAATTTATCCTTTAACCTCCTGCAGGTGCTGCAGACACAGAGCTGAGTAAGAAGCCGGAGGTGCTTACCCACTAGGCCCTTGGTAAATAATTCAAGCCATGGCTCCGTGAATGATAAAAGGATGAATGATGAGAACGTTGTTTGTGGAAGGTTGGATTTATGAAGGAGTTCCCAGCCGAGGGCCTGAAGCTCAAGATGTCCATCCCAGGAGACTGACTAAGGAGGCTACATGGTAAGGAGAGAGGGACAGAGAAATCCCAGAGCCACTGCAGAGAAAATGGAGATAAACTTCACTGACCAGGAAGCTGGCTTGGGAAAACAGCCCTGGGAAATCAGCTTAGGAAGGCTCTTAAATTCCATTTCAGCTGGAGAGATGGCTCAGGGGTTAAAAGCACTGACAGCTCTCCCAGAGGTCCTGAGTTCAATTCCCAGCAACCACATGGTGGTTCACAGCCATCTGTAATGGGACCCGATGCCCTCTACTGGTGTGTCTGAAGACGGTGATGGTGTATTCATATAAATTCCATTTCAGAGACACCATCATCTTCATTTCCAAGGATACAAGTCGGGTTTGGAGAAGCAAGCTGCTCATCAGGAGCCCACACTGGGGAAGTGCTGGACTCACTGATCACCACTGGACCTCACTGCTTTGCCCTGTGGTCTGGCCTTTCCTTAGTCCCAGGAGTCCATGAGTTGGTCAGACAGCACCTTGCTTGACTCGCAGAGGTGAGCAAAGAACAGAAACCAGGCAATGGGGGGGGGGGGGTGGGGTGGGGGGTGGGGTGGGGGGTGGAAGGATGTCGTGATGTTCACTCAGTCAGGAGTTCAGAAAGGAGAGGGGAGCAGCGGGGCATGAGGAATGAAACAGCCTAGAGGCAAAGGGGCCAAGTTCACATAAGTCCTCTTCAAAGTGTTGGAAGGAAAAGGTAAAATAAGTGAGTCTAATTCATACAGACATATTTCAAAATCACAGTTGAGGGAAGGGTGGAAGGTAGTGTGATAAACACCACTATGGGATGTGAGTCTTCAAATAAAAAAAATGTTAGTAAGGAAATTTCCCTTTATTATCAAACAAAATGTCAAGATAGCAGGTAAGGTGAATAACTGGATACCAAACGTGCACACACTGGGCATCTGCACGCGGTGGGTACACACTGGATATGTGCACACACTGGGCACACATACTGGGCATCTGCACACACTCAGCACACACACACTGGGCACCTGCACACACTGGGCATTTGTCTGCACACACTGGGCATTTGTACACACTGGGCACAAACTGGGCATCTGCACACACTCAGCACACACACACTGGGCATCTGCACACACTCAGCACACACACACTGGGCACACATACTGGGCATCTGCACACACTCAGCACACACACACTGGGCATCTGCACACACTGGGCATTTGTACACACTGGGCACACATGCTGGGCATCTGCACACACTTGGCACACTCACAGGGCATCTGCCCAACTGGCCTAGCTGGGCATTAAGACTGATTGATGGGGGTTGGGGATTTAGCTCAGTGATAGAGCACTTGCCTAGGAAGCGCAAGGCCCTGGGTTCGGTCCCCAGCTCCGAAAAAAAAGAACTAAAAAAAAAAAAAAAGACTGATTGATGGATTTGCTCTGTGAATTATTCTATGGCTTTTTATCCTCTTAGAAATGCTAAGAGGGAAAACAAATCACATTTTCAAATGCGGCGTGCACTCGTGTAGAAACATGTTCTAACAAGAGTCCAGGATATTTTAAGAGTCAAAAGCACAGCAGCAACACACAGATCAAGGCTGTGACCCTAGCCGCCAGGAAGATCAGACACCACACTGGTTGGGAAATAACCATTGCTGGACAGATGTAAAAGGGGTAAAGGATAGTCTCTTCTCCATCCTGAGGGGGACAAGCCAGTAAGAAGAGACTTGTCTGTCTGGGTTTTCTTCTAATCTACCAGCTCCCAGGCACTGCAGAACATAGCCCAGCACTACCTCATACTGAAGTAGCAGAGTCCATGTGGCTCAATTCTGCTGGGACGGGGTCTAAACTTTGCTAGGTGACTTTACACCGTGTGGACAGTCCTTTGGTAAATGGCAGGGTTTAAACTATGTAGCCAGCCCAAATCCTGGTATGAATGCTGTAACTTCTCCGCTCAGTCTGTGTCCTGATTTGTTTGCCAGGGCTGGTGTTGACTAGCACCTCTGATTTTGGCATCCAGAACTCCAAGGTTGGTTTCAGAGAGTTCTTAGCTGACAGTTAGCTGTCGCTTCAGGTTACACATCTTGCCCCAACTTGTTAGAAACCACCCTGGACTAGAGCAGGCAGTCTCAGCTCCCGTTGTACTATGTCACGACATCCCTGCCTAGCTGCGCTCCCATCCTGTTCCTCTGCCTAGGCCTGGCCTGACACCATCACATTGCCCAGCAGCCATCACCTAAACTGTACTGGATGTCTCCAAGAGAAGGGATGACACTTCTCCAGTGATGTAAATGTCTTAGCCAGTTAGGCTCTCTGGTCCCACATGTCAGAGACTTTGCAGGTAGGGAAATCATCCTACTGTAACACAGGACTTGAGGTCGGGGAGTGAAAGTGAGGAGAGAAGAAATCGGGGAATTTAATAACCCTGCTGTAGGCTAGTAATACAATGATGAATGTTGAAGCAATCCTTCCTGCTCCACAGGAGCGACTCCCATGCTGACCCTCTCCTATCAGACAGCAGGCAGGGCTCCTGTATGGATGGGCTTGTTTAGAAACTGAGTGTGGAGGCCAGCAAGCTGGCTGAGCAGGCAGAGCCATTCACAGTCAAGCCTGTCCACCTGAGCCACATCCTAGAATCCACGTGGTTGAAGGAAAGAACAGACAGCCCCAAGCTGTTCCTTTTACCTCCAGACACACTCAACATGGCATACATGGGAATACACACATACCCCAGAATGTATGTCTATCTATGTATGTATCTATCATCTATCTATCATCTATCTCTCCATCTATCATCTATCACCTATCATAATCTATCATCTATCAATCTATCTATCACCTATCTATTATCTATCTAATCTATCCATCTCCATATCCAACCTGTCTGTCTGTCTGTCTGTCTGTCTATCTATCTCCATATCCAACCTGTCTGTCTGTCTATCTATCTGTCTGTCTATCTATCTATCTCCATATCCTATCTATCTATCTATCTATCTATCTATCTATCTATCTATCTATCTATCTATCTATCATGTCTATCTATGTATCATCTATCTGTGAACTCTTCTAAGAAGAAAGGATGAGAAGGTAGTTTACTGGTAAGGTGCATGTCTATCATTTAGGAGTCCCCGAGTTTGATCCCCAGCACAGAAACAGACACATGCATAAGTTTTCCTTCCTTCCTTCCTTCCTTCCTTCCTTCCTTCCTTCCTTCTTTTTCTTTTTAAAGAAAGGAACAAACTTTCATCAGTTTCTTCATCTGTGTGTGAGGCACTGACTTCTACACTTGCTTAGTGAAAACAACTCTATGTAGGCTGCATATAAGACACTACAACCGCAAATAGCCCTCAGGGTTGAGGGCTCATTTCCTTCTGTGTATACATAGGACTCATATTGGGGAGACAACCATGACAACATTGGGCAGAACAAGCATGCCTCCCGCAGGGAAGAAACGCAGCTAGTTCCGCCGCGGTGTTCTGCTCTGTGTTTCCCAAACATCCAACCTTGAAGTGGCTTACCTGTTCCTTCGAGATGGGTCTGGGCAAGACGCATACCCTTTCCTGCTTCTCTAAGTGTGGCTGGGGTTGACTGTCAAGGGGTAAAGGAGGAAAAGGAAGCCGTTGTTCCTATGTTAATATCCCAGAAATAAAAGGGAAGATCAAATGCCGGTAGACGTGTGAATACGGAGGGAAAAGACACCCAGGCAGCAGGTGGGGCTACCCAGCAGATGAGAGATCAAGCGAGGTTCTTCACTGTGAGTGGGAGGCTCTTAATTGGCCAGCTCCCCCTACACAGCTAAGGCAGGTGTAACCAGCTCTCGAGTGGCACGGAGTGACTTTTATGAAAGCCACAGAAAGCTGCTCAGGGAGGTTGCCTGAAACAAGTACCTCGGTGGGGGCGTTTTGTGTGAGCCCAGCAATAGCTCCCGGGGTTGAGAGCCCTGGGTTTTATAATTGCTGGCCTTTGCTATGCTAATCCTAAACCACAAGGAAAGAAGACACCCTGCCACACTGAGAGCAACTGCAGTGAAGCCCTGAGGGGATTGAAACGGTTACAATACTAAGGCAAGAGCAGGAGCCTCCTGGGACAAGCTGATCAAACCTGAACCTTCCCTGGGAGAGCCGCCTCCCTTAGCTAACTGATAGAGCCCACTTAGCCTGGGATAAAGTAAGAGCTTAAAGTAAGAGAGGCCATCTCAAAGTAGGGAAGGAGCTAGAGCACTGGCAGACCCTTCTCAGTGGGAGACACCCTACTCACCCACTAGTTGAATGGCCTCCCAAAGCCCAGATGTGCCCTTCCACTAAAATAGAGACAGTCAGGCCTCCCTTTCAGGCTGCAGAGGGCCACCCGAGTCTCTGTGAGTGCCCGACAATGGGGTGGCCCACCATGACCTGTACCATCAGAACTGTTACTGTTATCCGGGGATAAAGAAGCTATCAAAAGGGCATCGGGCACCTCAGGGTGTTCCTGTCCTTCTCTTTCTCCTGCTCTACTCTTCCCTGCCCTCAAGAAAAGCCAAGGAAGGGGCGAGTACAAAGACAGAACAGTTTGGAGCCACACGTGGGAGTAACACAGCCACCTGGTACAACTGCCACACTGGGAGCTGGGATCCCAGTGCCAGGCTCAATCGTGCAAGCTCTGAGACCTGCACAGCAAAAGCCTGCGGTTTCCCCTCACACACAGACCCACATGGCTGACAAACTGAGGTCTTCTGCTTCGTGCCTCATGTTGCACTTCTGCCTACACCTCTGCTGTGCCTGTCACTGGGCGCTCACCCCGAGTCCTCTCTCTGAATGAGGCAGAGAAATAGACATATCGAAGTATGAGGCGTCTCTGATAGGTGGAGTTATTAAACCTGGTCCCTTCCCCACAGCGGCGAAGCCTCCTCGCTCCAGCCCTCCAGCAGGCACTGGCTGGCCCGCTGACAGTCTATTCATGGACTGAGTCAGGAATTCATGGAGGAGCCCAGGACTCCGAATGTGGCAGGACACGCGTTACAGGGGGTCGAAGGCGTTCAGCCCCTATCCCTACCCCACCTTCAAAAGAACAGCCTTTCCTTCAGCTCAGAACAGTTGTAAGTGCCCATCCGTGTCTCCTGTGAGTATGTAGTGGGACAGGAGGCTGACCCTAGGCAGGCGGGAAGAGGAAAGGCATACCACCACGGGAAACAGACCACAGGGGGAAATGAACGGACGGACAGGAAGCAAACAGTCACCCAATGTCTGTGCTCTTCTGTAACAAGCTGGGGGTGGGGTGGGGTGCTGTGACCCTCTCTCAGCCAGGCAGTGCCCTGAGGCACTGAACCCCAGGACTCACAGAACAGACTCAAACAGGGGGGTTTGCTCCAGTCAACAGGCACTAGGAGCAGCTGGGAGCAGACAATCTAGAGCAATGAAAGAGGCTAATGTGGGCCAGCAGGATGGCTCACAGGCAGAAATGCTTGCAGCCCAGAGTCTGAGCCCTTGGGACGATGGAAGGAGAGACCCCACAGTTATCCTTTGCCTTCTGTGAACGTGACTCTTCACCCCTCACCCCAACCCCCACCCCCACCCACACCCACACCCACCCCACTTACAGATGATGACGATGATGATGATGTAATGATGATGTAATGATGATGACAATGATTTTTAATTAAAGCAAAGGAAGTGATAACACATATTCAATAAATAATGAAGCTACCATCTCAGGGCCTTTGGCCTCTTCTGCCCTTCTCCACTTTGTCCAGTTTCCCGCTCACTTCCCAGGCTGCTATTTCCCGAAACCCGTGATTACAAATGAGATGTATGGTCTCAGATGAAAACAGCCCTAATTCTAGACGTAGCTTCCCCAGTCTCATGCCAGCAGCGAGGGGGTGGGAGAGCAATGCCACGGGACAGGACGTCCCGACAGGCTGCAGCAAGCCCGGTACCCCAGCCCGGGTAGAACCCTTTCCTCAGATCCTCCAGGGCTGCCAGTGACCGTGTCCGTATGCAGAGACTATTGACTCCTCTTCTGCCAAGGAAAGTGGGACACCTCCCCTCAGATGGAGCTCAGTTATGGCGCCTGGGAGGGAGGGGCTTGGTCAAATGTTAGAGCAGGGGTGGTCTAACAGCTCCGGTGCTGGTCCGGTATCCCTAAGGCTAAGGGCAAACAGGGCTGCCTTCACAACTCCCTCATGAATGGCGTCATAGAAGAGTTTAGTGTAGACTTTACAAGGTCTTTGACTCTGGCCCTTCTACGAATGCCCCCAAACGTGTCTGCTATTACAGTTAGCATAGCCCACGCGATGCCGTAGCCACGGAAACGGAGCCATCCAGTGAGAGTAACAAAAAGAATGGAGTTTAGGTTGAAAGTTGAAGCAGTTTTGTTCCTAAAAAAAGATGGGGGTGGAATCGGCCAAAGTTGACTTTACGAGCTAACTAGACACTGCCAAGTCAAAGAAAGGACTTAAAAAAAAAATAGATACAGTTCATGTACCATCACTTTTAAATTATAACTCGGCACTTTTATTGGGGTTGCGGGTCTGTGTAAGAATCACAACATCGTTTTGGAATATTTTTATCCCCCATCCCCGAGGCCCCCACTACCCAGGGTAGTCAACTCCTCCTTCCTTCTTTCCTATCTAGCCCTAAGCATACGCTCGATTAACCTTTTGCCTGTCTGTATGTACTCTGTGTTCCTCATTTAAACGAGACCGTACAACGCATGGGTGTGTGACTATCCCAATTACTTAGCATGGTCTTTTAAATTTCACCCATACCGTGGGATATTTCTGTAACTGTGCCTTTGAAATTGTCTGACAACCTTCCAATTTAGATATACTACACGCATTCATCAGATGTAGGCCACTCAAGATAAAAGCTTTAAGCAACACTGGGCCTTTTGGTAGATACTTCAGTTGTTATTTCTGAGGGGAACTGCTACCTCGTGCACTGTCTAACCTATCTCAGAGCTGTTAGCACAATGGCTGGGGTGTGTCTCCAGCCATCTATGAAGAGGGGTCAGAGTTTAACACTTAGACACCCACCCTACCAATCAACGAACCCCTCCCGCCTCCGTCTGGTGCTGTCTGCACTACTCCTGTGCACATGTAAAAGACCCCAAGGTCTGCTACAGGACAGCTCTGGAGAGCTAGACAGAGTATCCAAAGACGAAAATTCTAGCATCCTGCTTGCAGGCAGCCTTGAACGACGGCATCTAATCCCTAAAGGTCTCCAAGGAAGACAAAATGCAGTTTCCCTCAGAGGCCTACTGGCAGAGATGTCTTTAAATCACTGGCCGGAGAGCTTACACACACTGGTTACACAGACACAGAAGGAGCGTGGTGTTGGGGCCACCCCGAAGAAGCCCCCAGCTGACCACACACCCCTGTGCTGCCATGTTCTGTGATGCCCCTCCCTGAAGTCTTTTTCTTGTGCTATGCCGGTCTCGTCCTATCCATTCTCAGAGTCCACGGCGGCGGCACCACATGATTTAAGAGTGTTTAACATGACTTAAGAATTTTCTGTTGTTGGTGTTCCCGCAACAGCTTGGCCTTTCCTTTTCCTCCCTGGTCCCTCTGAGAGAACCATACATAAAATGAATGACTGCAGAGCGGAGGAATTGCTGGAGTCAGCAGTGCCTCACAGGGGCTGTATTTCCTCCCCTCCTCCTTTCCCTCCCACCACAAACTCTCCCGTGTACGTCGAGAATTAAAGACACATTACGGGGATAAGGAAATCTGACCTGAAGAATGTGTTGCAGCCACAGTGGCAGGCCACCAGGAGGACTGACAATAATTTCCAATGGCGCGGGAAAGGGTTCGATGCCCTGACGTTGAAACGAGCCAACACTGCACACGTTCACCAGATTAAAGTAAGTTCTGATTTTCCTGGTGGAGGCTCCATGCCTGTGCTTGCCCTGTGTACCCCCAAAAGCGAGGGGACGCCCGTGCCACATACACGGGTGAGTGTGGGAATTCACTTTTCTGAGCAAGAGAAACCCCCCCCCTTTTTTTTTCAGTCATTTTTTTCCCAACTCCCCTGGCATTAGGGATTACTGTAGATGTTTTTTCCTTAAAGCAACGATCCCTCCCTGATAACATTGCTGACACGAACTGAAAAGAAAGAGAAAAAACAAAAACAAAACCACAAAACAAACACAGAAAACAGAAAGAAGATAACTCGGAGTAATTTTGTGGGAGAAATCCAGCCTCTTAATGGTTACAAGGAGACCACTAATGCACCATCTATGCCATTGCTGAGACACAGGGAGGAATGGTTGGTTTACCTCTGAAACTCCTGTCCTCATACCTGCATCCTAACCTGTAAACTGACCATGACCGGGGACCTGGAGCAGTGTCGTACTTATTTTCAATGGTGGAGCCCAGTCCAATCATGAGCTTGGTCCATTACCTTCTCCATCAAGACTTCTCCATGACCGCCAAGACTGCCATCTTGGACAGGACGCTGCAACTCAGTAAGAAGCTACCCTCAGGGTACTGACCTTTGTTCTAGAAGTTTCCCTGATTCGTTCTTCAGAAGCAGTAAGTTCTTATGACACAGCAAGGCAAGAGGAAAGAAAGGAAATGTGTAAAGGTGAAAAGACAGTTTTAAATCTTAGGGGAAAAGGGGGGCCCACGCGTTGGGTAGGAAGAAGTGCTCTCTACAGGAAGCTGACAGCATGAGTTCTGATTCCCAGAATCCAACATGGAAGGAAGGATCCACTCACAGAAGCTTATTCCGATATCTGAGACTCCCAGGGCAACGCCCACACTCACCTCTCTCTGCCGCTGGCCTGGTCCCTGATCTGTACTTCGGAGGTTTAGGACATGGACCTCCCTTGGCAGCCCGGTGGTGCCTCTGCTGGCACAGCCAGACAGAACGGTGAAGCTCTCCATCAAGGCCTGGACTGGGTGAGAGGCGTTGATTGGTGACAGTTCACACCGGGTGCTGGGCTCTGGACCTGGGAACACAGCGGAAGGCGGGAGCTGTTCAGCAAGAGTACGGCAACTTTGGATGACACTGCTAACCCATCAGATAAGGCTTTAGAGTCCAAATAATACCATACCCAGATAATATTAAACATCTATAATGGTATACGCACTCCCCGAATAGTCCAAGATACCTTTTAAGAGCTTTCCTTTATTAGGGAAAATAAAACAAATTTGCCAACTATACAAAAACAATATTGTATAAGGAGAGGAACTCGGAGCTGGACCTGCGTGGCAAAGTTTAGGGCAGAGGTCAGGAAAATCCTCCCCAAAGAGGCAAAGTGTGAGCAGAACTAAAATAGGAAACATAGAACCCTGGTCATATGTGGCCCTTGCTTCTCTTGCTGTTCCTCTAGCCGACCCAGCTTTCAAGTCTAAACCCATCCATTTCTCTCCGCCTGTTTCCAGCTGCCCCCAAGCCATTAAGACGGCCCCACCCCTCAAGCTCTCTGAGCCATCTCTACAGTAGGATAGTTCTTCTAACCGGGGAAGGCGACTCCACAGTTGCTCCACATGCAAATGCCCGCCCTCCTACCCACAATTACTCTCTGACCTCTGAGAGCTGCTCAGGAAAGCCGGAGCCCCTTAACAGGGCACACAACCAGGCCTTGCCTAATCAAGCCTCCACCCTCCCAGCCTCCATCACTCAAACTCTTCTCCTCTAGCCCCACCCCCACAGTAAAGGCCCCCTGGCTGAAGCAGGTGCTTCTCTGTTCCCTCCGTCTTCATCCCCCATAATGTGGGCCTGAGTCATTTACCACAGGACTACAGGTGTGTACACCTGTTACAGCCAGTCACGTGTAAACTCCCTGACAGCTACATCTTCATATTGTCTCATACTCACGTTCTCAGAACTCCATATGGTACCTGGCCTGGAGGTGGTTCATATTCATTCAGTCTGTCTCCCCGTCTCTCTGTCTGTCTATCTCTCTCCTTTTCTTTCCCATCTCTCTCCCTCTGTCTTCCCACCTCCCTCCCTTTCCCCTCTCCTTCTCCCTTCCCTGCAGGGATTGGTCACAAGAACTCATGAGCAACGGGCAGCTACGGGGATGTAAGCTATAATTCCACTCCTCAGCCTCACCCCATATTGATAAAGAGGTATCTGGAAAGAGGAAATGAGACATGAAGGGGGCTCTGGAGCTGTCACCCCAAACCATGGCATCTTGGTATGTTAGCTGAAACCTTTAACTTTATAAAGGAATTCGGACCGCAGCAGAAGCTAGAGGAGACTTCCCTCTGGTTCTGCTCCAGGGTATTGGCTGGACTCATGGCAGGGTAAGTGTGTCGTCACAGTTGGACACTTCCTCGAACTCCACTGCCTTCCATGTCAGTCCCAGTCAGGACTCCACACTGACAAACCTTTGCACATCTCACTTCTGTTGTTCCTATTCTCTAAGGCCACTGGGTTCCCCTAAAACGTTTCGAACCCCCAGATTTCCCACATCTGCAATCCCCCTGCCTAGAGAAGCGAGGCAGATGTTTCTGGATTTTTGGCTCATTGTTGAATTTTCCGCGTTTGCAATGAATCCCTACTCTATTCGATTTCTCCTACTAAATCTGTGTTTGTCAGGAGGCAGAGGGGAGGGTTTCTAGAACTCTTCACCCTCACACGTCTCAGTGAGCACATTAGATGCACTCGCCTCATGCCAAGGAGTCTCCAGGAATGTGATCACAGGGTACCACTAAGCTGCAGGCTTTACTAAGGGAGCCCAGATCAAAGTCCTCCCGCATTCCGGTGAGCTCCTCCTGGCTTCTAAGTAACAAACAACCTCTTTAGAATTACAGCCCCGTCTCAAAACTCCATCTGTAATCCTGGCCTCGCCACTCCTGTCCCCCAGTGCTCTGCCATGAACAGGTACCTTGCCTGCTGGGCCAAGTCTGTTTCAGGACTCACAGAACTTATCTAGGTTGATAATAGGAATCTGGTCTGAAATGAAGCATGTGCCTTCTCAAATTCCCCCTGCCGCTCTGTGGCTGGACGGTGCCTGCTGCTTTCTGAGAAGGCAGAGGGCCCTGAAGGGAGAGAGGCTGACAACGATGGCAGGGTATGAATTTGTGGGTGAGTCTCAGAGAAACACTGTTCCCCCTGATCCTGGGGACACAGACTAGCTATCTGGGGATACAGAATAGCTACTGTGCTTAGAAACACCAAGTTGGTTCCAGGACCTCCTGCCGTGAT
Organism: Rattus rattus; assembly: GCF_011064425.1. Lineage (NCBI taxonomy): Eukaryota > Metazoa > Chordata > Mammalia > Rodentia > Muridae > Rattus > Rattus rattus. The sequence goes on from NC_046164.1 coordinate 16,995,261, forward strand.
TTATAACGATCACAAATGAAACACAACAGAAATTCGGTCCGTCCTTTGACCCAAACACATCTCCCAAGGGTCCTGCAACCTGCTCAACGTGCCTTGTCTCTCCAGCTCACCAATACTCCTCAGGTGCTTCCGGAAGGGCAGCCTGCTCTCAACTTTCGCTTGGGGTGCAGCTCCCGCCCAAAGTCAAATGGAAGACAGGAATGGTGTATGGATCAAGCCTCGGGACAGCTGCCATGACTAAGGTCCCTTTGCAGTCTAAGGTCCCTCTGCAGTCTAAGGTCTAAACATACTCAGCGCTTCATTCTGGATCTAAAGGCTCTCTCGAGGCCCGGATGTGGCAGTGTCTCCTGGGCTGCTGTGGAGCAGTGACAATATTTTCAGCAGATGGAGCGTAATGTAAGGAAGTTAGGTCACTTGCGGTGAAGCGGGACAGTGGACTTTCAGACCCTTGCCTCTCTTTCTGCCTCCAGGGCTACCCTGAGGTGAGTAACTCCCTCTACCACAGGGACCCACCAGGGCACACTGCGTCCCTACAGACCCGAAATGACAGAAGCGAGCAACTATGGCCTGGAAGCCCTGACGTAAACGGGTCAGGAACGAACCTTTCCTCCCCTTAGTTGTCTCAGGCATTTTGTTACAGTAGCAAACGCTGGCCGCCATGATGCAGAGCGACCCTGGCACACCCGCGTTCTTGTGGTTGCTCACTATATGCTTTGTTTTCCCTACGAGTTGGGGGGAAAAATGGCCCACAACATATTACCAAGCACACACTGAAAACAAACAAAAATACAAGTTATGTTGTGTTCGTGAGAAATTATCCATCCCCACCACAAAGTACAGGAAGGTGAGGAGACAGCTTGAATGATAAAGTTCCTGCTCGTGAGGGTATGAGGCCCTGAGTCCTGATCCCCAAAACCCACATGAACGCCGGCATGGTAGCAAGTAGCCCTGGCTATGGGGAGGCAGATCCTCAGAAATCGCCAACCAGCTAATCAGTGAGGGCCAGGCTCAGTGAGAGACGCCGTCTCAAAACTTAAGACGGAGAATAACAAAGACTCCCGATATCAAGCTCTAGCCTCCACGTTCACGTACTCGTGCAAACATGCACACACACGCACGAACATGCACAATAAATACATGTAACAAATTTTAAAGATTATATAATATAGTATATTATAGTAAATATAGTAACAAGATCATTCCTGTTCACACAGCTCCCAGTCTACCGGGTGATGCTGGGTCCTGTACAGCATGAGGACGTGGTGTCCTCTGCATCTTAAAGGGAAGACAGCTCCCACATACGACTATTCTCAGATCGCGGGAGGCCTCTGGCCTTCTCCCTTGGTAGACAGCAGCCTGAGGAGCAAGCTTGAGCTGAAGCCACAGTCTGTGGGAACCAAGCAGCCAAACAAACAAAAAGAACCATCATGGCATCGGTGGGGAAGCATCCCGAGTTTTGTAACTTACTCTGATAAATACCATCTGATAAAGCAACTCTTGTAGAATGCTAACTGTGGAACTTGGATGTGCAGTGAACATAGTTTCAACATCTTCCTATGTTGAAATATTTCATTTTTTTTTTAAATGTCAAGAGGGAGGGGACGCCTATAAAAAAATTTATATGTGAGGTCAGGGCAACCTCCAGGAACCACAAACTGTGGGTGAGAGAGCAAAGGCCCTATCCTCTGACCCAGCGACTCTCCTCCAGGAATTCACCATAGAGAAATAACGTGGGGCATAGCTGAGCAAGTGTGGGAGTACAGCATGTACCGGGGGCTGAAGCCGAAGCCCAGAGAGGGGATAAAAAGGAAATAAAGATTCCAAAAACCATAAATGGGGCGGTGTCCTTCCTCAGAAGCACTTTCTGAACTCTCACTCTCCAGGTGAAGCCCCAAATCACTCAAGGCTCACAAAGCCCGCACAGACCTGGCCAGGCTTCGTCGCACCACGCACTTACTGTGTTCTAGCCATCCTGGCTGAGGCACAGACCTCCTATCAGCTTCCCCACATCAACTGCCTCAGCCCCATTTGCAGCTACACAAGGCCATGTGACCAAGTTCTGCGAGGTAACCAATGGCTGCGCGCATAGATTCTTCCAAGGGGTGTGGTTACAGGAGGGAGGGGGTGTGTCCTCTGTCTCCCCGCTACATTCAGATAAGCCTCTATCTTGTGTGGGTCACTGCACCGGCCCCACCACATGTGTCTCAAGGGGTACAAGGACGGTTTCTTTTCTAGCCACGCTAACTGGGTGCAACACCTCTAGCCATAAAGAGAAAGATACAGGAAAACGCGCTCTGAAACCTGCCTGACTGGCTCGCTCGCAATGCTCTGTGAGCTGGGGAGCTTCTTCACAAACTAGGGCTTCTCTTGTGCCCACAGCTGGAAACCTAGAGTCGTCCTCTTCCTGGGCAATCGTGTCTCTGTAACCCAGGGACCAGTGAGCCTGAGCAAAGGCTCCTTCACCACCTTGAGAGGCAACCTGGACACAGCTTGCTTTCTCTGCCTTCATCAACATATGTACTGCCATTTTGCAGTTGGTTGGTTGTTTTTTAGTTGTTTGTTTGTTTGCGTTTTGTTTTGTTTTGGGTTTTGTGCTTTTTGCTTTTGTTTTAGAGGAAGGCTGGGGATTTATCTGGCTTGGTAGGTTGCTTGCCTAGCACATAAGTAATTCTGGGTTCAGCCTCAAACCCTTCGTAAATTAGGCTTGGTAGCTCATGCCTGAAACCCCTGCATTCAGGGTTAGGAGACAGGCAGGAGGACCGGAAATTCAAGGTTATCCTTGGATACGCAGCAAGACCTAGGTCAGCCTTGTCTACAACACAAGTCTGCCTTAGATAGGTAAGTGGGCAAGCATGAAATCAGGCCACTTCCATCATGGAACAAACATTTCATAGCCACAGCCATGTTACAGACGCTTTGTCAGGATTTTCGCAGAAACTTTTATAAGTGGGTAGACTAAACTACATTTATTCCACTATCACTAAATCTTTGCGAGATGCCAAGCCCTTGGCAATCGTGCACGCAGAGATCCCCTCTGGGGCCATTCCACACTTGAGCTTTCTCAACTGGCCATTCCTGTTGATTCTGGCCATCTGCTACATGTTCTGCCCTAGGTCATCCCTCCTGCCCCTCCCCGACAAATATCTAAATTTCCTGTGGTCTCCAGGTATAATCTGAGTTGATCCTTCTCTGTTGGCTCTTAGGAGCTCCAGCCTCCGTGAACCTTACTAACATTGTGTCCTACTTGAACGGACCTCGCTCCTGCCCTGAAGTTGACTTGGCTTCATGAATCGCCCTCCACATCACACAGTGCCTTCCACAGCCATACTGAGGAAGCCGTCACCAAACCAGCCTCCCTCACAGAGCAGCATTCCCCCAAAGCAACACTGTGAGGCACGAAGTGCCCAGGGATGCCACCCTGTGTAACAGGCCCCACAATGAGCTCTCCTAGGGAGGGCTAGCATGCTCCAGCTCTGGGCCACACATCCTGTGTGTGTTGGTTCTGATCCTTGTAATTCAACTGAGATGATGCAGCCGAAACTCTGATTTGAGAGTGGTGGAAACCCGGTCACAGAAGGGTCCTTTACTGACCAAAAGTCACACTGCACCAGCCAATAGCAAGGGACCGAGAATTCCCCGGCCTCTCCCATAACAGCACAACACCTACTTCTGCTTTGGACTTCACAGGTCTTCACGGAGGACTCTGCAGACAGACACACAAGCATTCATTCACATCTGATAGGACAGCACGATAAAAATCAGTAAGGACTGAACTGCTGAATGCTAACTTAAAAAACTCCATGCCCTCGCTGAGGAAGGCCACTGGTTCCTGTCTCACTGACCAAATCTCTGTTTGGTCTGTTCAATTAATGGTTGATTATCTGGACATGTGGGAAACTGTGCATAGCATCACTATCTAAATCCCCAGTTCTACTTTATGGAGGAAAAAAAACCAAGTAGACTCGCCCAGCATTCCCACCTGGGTTACAGAACGTCCGTGCTGGCTGTGGGCCAGAGCGCAGCCTTGGCAGGATGCAGACGAAACCTTTGGGAACAGATTTGTATTCGCTGCACACGCTACGTTTAATCTACCCGCCCCACCCCCAAAAGAAACCATTGCCGTCACACCTCACATAATGTCACATCGAGTCGAATATGGAGGGAGGGACGTTGTTTGGAGGCACAGGAAGGTGTTTTCGCATCTGCTCAATGTGAGCTTCAAACGTCTTCCATCCTAATGAACAGAAAGCTGACGCAAACATCTGGTGCCGATTCCACACAATCCCCAGTATTCTGATTCCCCGTATCACCCAGGGCACTAATGAGAAACGTGTGTTCGGCTGCAATAAAAGTGGTAAAGATGCGGTGGGAATTAAGAAGTAACATTATAGCCTGGGACCAGGACACTGCAGCGGGGAGGTTTTTATGGCGGCGACACCATTGGCTAATAAGGGTTCGTGTTACTGTGCCACAGGGAATTCTGCAATGCCGTCAACTGTGGAGAGGGACAAACTCCCACAGACTGTGGGACTTGGGCACTGTAGGGCCTATTCTATCCCTGAGCAAAAAAAAAAAAAAAAAAAAAAAAAAACCCCACTCCGCATAGGGGGATGCTGGAATCATCAACAAAGGGGGGCCGGGAATGTTTTCTCAGCCAGCAGCACAGCCTGGCTCTTACTGAGCTCTGGGAGAAGGAATTTCACAAACACCAGGATATGATGCAGGAACAAAGCTCAAAGAGAAGAAACACCTGGAAGGCCCTGGGCTCCAGAGCCTCTGGCCAGTACACAGCCTGAGCTAATACTAGTGCCATCTTAAATTACTATTCATGGGCTCTAAGGTCCCTGGGGATAGAGTCGGGGAATGTATGGCCATTAAACTCTTGAAGGGGCCCTCGGACCACAGTTCCCACTTGGGTTTTCAACAATAAGACTTAGTTCGAATCCCAAGTTTATTGGGATAGGGGAAAAAGTCTTGCGCCTGAAATACGGAGTTCTCGATGGAAGAGAGCCCACATCTTTGGGCTCAGCTTATCGGGGTGCCTTGCGCCCTCCACGTGAATATCAGAATCCAAGCCTTCCTCTCTTGACAATACCAACCCTCTTCCAAGAAGTCAAATGTCAGTTTGTTGGGCTGGAAGCCAGTGCATATTTGTATACTGTTGTGTTGAAATATCGGGTGCAACCATGTTGAAGAATTTCCTGAGTTCAAACTGTGCTTTGAAATGTTCAAAAGGAAACCAAGGGCAGAGCTTCACTGGGAGCCTAGGTTCTCAGGGTTGAAAAAGTGCCAAGCTGGAAAGGCACTGTGGCCCTTCTACCTGAGCAAGAGTCTACTCCTTATAAGGGACAAAGAGGAGACCTCAGAGACTAGGGAACAGAGAGGCTATGTTCCACACTGGCTAACACCAAGAGGAGCCCCCTAGGGCTTTAGGGGTGCAGCATCATGGTGGAGCAGAAAATATGTTTATAAGGGAAGCCCTGCGATAGGGAAGTGGGAGGTGCTGGGTCCCCTGGGAGTTGGCACCAAGTCCACCTCTGGGGTGGGGGTCGGAGCTGCCTAATGTTTGTGCTCTACTAGGGGTCGAACCCTGAACTTAGCATCTGCTGGGCAAGTGCTCTGCCAAGGGTTCCAGTCCCCAGCCTCCAGCCATGTCCTGAAAGGCTTCCCACAGTCTCTTATCCCCTTCCAGGCTTGACCCGCGGCTAAAGTGAGGCCCCCTCTGTAAAACCACTTTTCAAATTTCAGGAAGTATTACAGGTGTAATTTCACCCCGAGGAAGGAGAAATCAATGAATGAAAAGTGTTTCCCCCAATTGAAAAATGTTCTCTTGGTGGCCTTTCGGAATGTGTAGTCAAGCCTCTAAGGTAAGAATCCCTATGGCGTTTCACAGTTATAACTGCTCCAAAAACCCTTTCAAACCTTCCTGTTTTTCATCCACATTGCTTTAGCCCAAGAACCCCAAAGGTCATGTATCATGTATCAATTCTAGTCTAAATGGGGCTTTAAGTTTCATTCCTAAAAAATTCCTGATTTTATATATATATATATATATGAATAATATATAATATAATATAAATATAAAATATAATAAGAATAATATAAGAATACATATACCCTTATTATTCATATACTTATTTCTCCAAAAGAAATTAAAGAACTCATAGCAGCAACAACAAGAACAAATCCCCAAAAATCCCACATCAGCTGCAATCAATTCAAAGTCACGCTGGCAAAATAGAAATCTTATTTTAAAAACCCATCTAAAGAAGTCAGGCCCAGCAAAGAACCATTAACCAAGATCGCCTGTAAATATGACCATTGCACGGACCCCGTCAAGAGGAAACAAATAACACTCTTAGGCCAGGAAAATACTTCCCCTAGGTTTAAATTTAAGAGACCCCCCCCATAGTCACTCTGCAGAGGAGGAGTGGCTTCAAGCATCGTTCTACAGGAATTGCTGTCCTGTGGTTTGATAAAAATCTTCCCCCGAACTTAAACACGAGGTCAATGGGATACCTGTCCCACAAGGCAGCTGCTGAGCGTGCCCGTGGTGACCGCACACGGTGGGCGACGAGCTGTGCGGTGCACACCTAACACAAGGCACCTTTTCAAGACAGGTTGGGTAGCTTTTCTGCATCAACGCTGGAGCTGAGCCTCTGGGTTTGTTTTTAAGTGTGTCACATTAGTCAAAGCGATTTCTGTTTTTCTAAATCCGTGGGTGTTATTTGGGGAGAGGGGGATTTTTCCTCAGTGTTTTTTCACTCTGGACCAAGCAGCTTCTCTCCCTTGCTCCTGAGTGAAGGAGAGAGCCACTCACTCTGCCAGCAGGAACTCACATTTTCTCACATGCAGACTTTCTCGGACGGTCCAACCTGAGAACAAAAGAAAAGCTTTGCACACCAAATCCCACAACAAAAGGGCTGTTGTTCGCAAGGTCTGAACAGAAAACGAGACCAAGGTAGTATCTATTTATTTGAAATACTTACTGGTTCCTTCTCTCCGTACTTCCTATCTGAAGTACTCCCCACCATACGATGACGTCACTGCTTACTGAGACGCTCCACATTAGCAAATCCCCGCCAAACTGAACTTTACCAAAGTAGCTGTGGTCGTGTTTTTAGATGGAAAATTACCCAACACGTACTAATGCCTAATTGCTTTCTGGCCATCTTAAATATTTTGAGCATCCCAAAAATGACTTATTGTATTTTTTTCCTGAACTCATTTAAGGTTACCATTATAAACAGTAATTAAGCTCATTAAGGTTTGGCATGCTATTTTAGGGTTTTTTTTTTTTAATATTTATTTACTTTTGTCTTTTGTATATGAGTCTGCATGTGTACCACATTGTGCAGTACCCAAGTAGGCCAGTAGAGGGTGCCAGGTTCCCCAAAACTGAAGTTGCAGGCAGTTGTGAGCCACCATGGGGGACTGAGAACCAAATGCAGGTCCCTTAACGACGGATCCATCTCTCCATCCTTTGTTTTGTCATTTTTATTTATTTGTGTGTGTGTGTGTGTGTGTGTGTGTGTGTGTGTGTGTTTGTGTACAAGCACATACATATGCACATTTCACTGTTAGTACTCTCCTTCTACCGTGAGTTCCAGAAATCGGCCATAGGCACCAGGCTTGCACAGCGTTTACTCTCTCAGTCATCCAGTCAGCCCTGACAATTCCACTCGCATCTCCACCACAATGGCCCCTCTTATACACTTACTAGTTCTGCCTGCACTCTGCATACGTCTGAAGGGCTTTCTAACTCTGGATAAGGGCCCCCCAGGCTCATCACTTTCCTGTTTTACTTGCATTCAATCCTAAGTCAACCCACCCTAGCAAGGGCTAAATGGTCGGTCCCTGCCCCTTTTACACAATGGCCCGTGTGGATTTTTGTCCTCTGTTTTCCTTGGAACTCACTTAAGCACTGTGGGTTCTTTCAGGATGCAAGAAATATCATTAAAACTGACACAGTAAAATAGTATTATATAATAGTAAGAACCCCTAGCCCACACTTGTCTATTTTGAATAAAAAGCCAAAGAGAGTAACAATGGTACAGTAAGGTGAACTGTAGCATTGTTCACATCAAGGCTCTACTAAAATCCCATTCAAGCTTCTACTGCTTGGAGACCTTCAAGCATTTTAGAAACCCTAAGAGGAAAAACAAAAAACAAGGAACAATCAAAGCAAAAAATCCTAATGGATAAGTGGGTCTGATAAGTACCTGTGGGTGCCCTACCCCCAGTTTCTCATGGTTTTCTCCCCCAAATCACTTGACTTGATTTAGAGCCACCCAGGAGACAAACCTCCAGGCATGTCTGTGAGGGAGATTCTACATCGGGCTAACTGGCGGGGAAGGCCCACCCTGACTGTGGATGCCACCATTCTGTGGAATTCTGAACTGAATATGAAGGACAGAGTGAGCTAAGCACCAGCGTCCATCTCTCCTCTGCTTCTGGACTCCAAATGCAGCGTGAGCAGCTGGCCCGGAGCCCCTGCTGCCTCCATTTTCCCACCTCCATGCACAGTGAGCTATAATAGCCGGTCCTTGCTCAAGTCGGTTTGTGTGTATTTTTTCACAGCTGCAGAAGTGACTGACATGCAGATTAACTGCAATTCTAGCACCAGGTGTGAATCATTCCTCTGTGGCTCCTCTAAAGAATCTGGATTCACTACTCCTTCCTGCCTTCACTCAAATCAGGGCAAAAAGGCAGCATCAGAGACCCTCAGCCAATAGTCCCTTTTCTATACAAATGATCACCATGGGCGATGCAGTCCAGGAAGGGTTACAGGCTACAAAGTGCCATTTCACCAAGACAACACAGAATGTTGTCATTCAGAAAACCCTTCTCTGGCGCAGTTACATTGTAACGTTTAACAAACACAGTGTGAGTCAGCAAGTATTCCCAGGAGAAGACTAGGGGTCTGACCTCACTCTGCAAACCATTGCATAAAGACAGGCATCATGCACACCTATACACATAGGTAAACTTTTCAAGCTCCTTTCTGATTTGATAATCTCTCTGCCTCCGAAGATAACTCATAATTTATCCTAGATTTCAATCTTCTCTACTATAAAAGGCACAGGAAGTCACATGGAAACAATAGATGGAAGTGTAGATTTTTTTTAAATCAAGCCAAATCAGGAAAACTTTCAGTAGTTTATGGTAAAACGACATGTTTGAGCAAAAAGGGAAAAAATAACTCTGCTTTTTTTTTAACTCCTTACATTTTACTCTCTCTCAACCTCAATGTTTAGCGAAAATTAATACGTAAGTGCTTCAAAGACATAATTCTCCAGATTATTTCATGCAGTCTTCAAAGGGGGGATACTCTTTAAATTTTCTTTCATTATATGTATGTCTTTATATATTGTGTGCAACACACGCATGCAGTACCCACAGAGGCCAGAGGGGGCGTCAGAATTCCTGGAACTGAAGTTATAGGGGGTTTGTAGGTGCTAGGAGCTGAACCCAAGTCCTCTTCGAGGGCAGTAAGTACTCTGAACTGCTGAGCCAGCTCTCCTCCTGCAAAGGGCTTCTCTTCTATAACTGTGCAACCCAAGTGAGTCACAACAAAGCTTTAGAATATTGAAGACAATAAGTGAGAAACAGAATTGTTTCTCTTTCCATGTGATACATTATATCGGACTAGTCAGCCTCTGAAATAGGCACAGAGAAGCAAGCTGTATCGGGACTTGATCTACAGCACAGGAACACTTCTGTGTCCTTTACCTGGGGTTCACCTGGAGCAAATGTTACCTGTCTTACCTAAGTGAATGAAAGCGCCAGGCATCAAAAGAATTCTATAAATTTAGGTGGGAGACATCTGTAAGAGCTTAATGACTTGCCAAAGAAGAAATCTGAACTTTGGGACTGTCCAACCTGTATGAATGCCAGCACGGGACAGACAAACAAACAACAGGAAACAATTTAGATTTTAATGACATATAACCCAATGCCAGCAAGCAAAGAGAAATCCCTCTTACACACAGTAGGGAAGATGCCAATGAAGGCGTGGTGGGGCAGCCTCCACACTGGAGCCTGGGAGAGCTAGGCTGGGGTATGATCGCTTAGCCGTGAGCCCGCGGACTTTACAGGTTAGAATCCTAAGCACATCCTGAGTCTACTCAAACCTGTAGATGAAAACATCGGATCATATTTTTCCCCATTCCTGGTTAAGACCGAGACACACAAACCCTAATTCTAAAAGCGGGTGTCCGGCATTCCAGAACAAACAGCGACCCACGAAGAAAGCAACAGAAGGGGCAAGAAGAGAAATAACAAAGCTGCAGACTGCACATTTAGTAATTAAACTGAAGAGAAAACGGCCTGCGTCCCAGTTCAGCTCCAGGCTGAGTTCCTATCAGAAGACCACTGGAGGACAAAGACTACGTCTGCATAATGCTTTAAATCTGAGGCCAGTCTTTGAAAAAATATTTAACAAAGATTATCAAAACACTCTCTCTCTCTCTCTCTCTCTCTCTCTCTCTCTCTCTCTCTCTCTCTCTCTCTCTTTCTCTGTTATTTTCCTTAAACTTACCAGTCCTGCAAACTTTTCTTCCTCTGTATGCCAGCATGCATAATGTATGTGTGTTCACACGTGTGGGGCACACATGTGCACACATACACATGAACATGGAGGCCCAAGGTTGACACAGAAGTCTTCCTTGATTGTTATACACGGTGTTCACTGAGGCGGGATCTCAAGATGGAGGCCAGAGCTCACCATCACAGCTAATCCCACAGCTAGCTTGCCCCAGGGATCCCATCCTGCCTCTGAGTGATGGATGGCAGCACTTCTGGCTTCCTCGGATCACCTCCCCAGCCCTCGCCTGCAGACTCTTACCATCCTGCCCTCTCACCTGCACTGGGCATGAAGTTGGGCTAAACATACACCACATGGTGTATTCTTTTATACCTATCCTTGTTAAGACTCTTCCTTCATGCATAAGAAAACACACAGGCAATCACAGACAGCCATAGTGGCTGGTACACAGCGTCAGAGTCCTTCCAGGATCACCCCGGATTAGATGATCATCCTTAGTTGTTTTATTGTTTGTATGTTTCTTTGTTTGTTTACATTATTTTTCCTTCTTGGTTGTACTGGGTATTGAACCCAGGACCTGTGCATGCTAGGCAAACATTCTACCACTGAGCTATATCCCCAGACCTAGCGGATGTGCCCCACCCGAGTATTTTGTGGAACCTTTTCCACCTTATGTTCTGAAAATCATGAGGGAACATGGTTTCCATTTACGGGGTTCACGGAAACTCTTGACCCGCACAGGAAGGCTCAAGCACATCAACTGTGACATAAAATATTTAAGAACACCATTATTACCCATATTCTTTATGTCAGTGTGATATAAAGTACTTACCCCGCCCCCAAATTAAACTGAGAGCTTGCCTACGAAATCACCATTTTCACTTGCTCTCACATAGTGGATGTTCTTACTAAAGCAAAGGTCTTACTGTTCCCGTGTGTGATTTGCCTACAGCCCTAGCATCCACCGTCTGTCCAGCTAGACACATAACAGAGTCAAACTGTGGTTCTGCGTCGTGAGAAACACTGCTCCGGCTGAAGATTCTCAGACTCACCACACAGCCTCTAGCTAGCGCATTTGCTTTGCAATAAGCACATACTTTTACTTCTGCCTCCTGCTCTGGGCACGGTTCCAGCCGAGCTGAGGTTGGAGGGAAGACACTGCGACAGTCACCTCCAGCCACCTAACGGTCTGACGGTATTTTTATAAGGGCTTATTTATTTATTTATCTATTTATATTTTGCCCGTGTTGGGGATCAGACCTGAGGAGTGTGTGTGTGTGTGTGTGTGTGTGTGTGTGTTTGTGTGTGTGTGTGTGTGTGTATGGGTGTGTGTGATGTATGCATATATGTGTGCATGAAAAGAGAGACCAGAGGTCAAACTTGGATATCATTCCTCAGGAGCCATTCACCTTGTATGGGGGTTTTGTTGATATTGGTTTGTTTTGCTTTGTTTTTTTTGTTTTGTTTTGTTTTTTTGAGGCAGAGTGTCTCAGACTAGGCTGCAGCCAGTGAGCCCCAGGAATCTACTCCCCGGCTCAGGAGTCCCTGTCTCCCCAGCTCGGGGGAAGGGTCACAAGCATCCACCATCATGCCTGACTTTTCACACGGACTCTGGGAACTGAACTTGAGGACTCGTGCTTCCACAGCAAGCACTCGATGGACTAAACTATCTCCCCACCTGGACCCCAAGACTGCACACGTGCTAGACAAAGACTAGCTTAAGCTGCACCCTCAGCTAACAATAGTTTTACAACCGAGGAATCCAGAAAAACAGACTGCTCAAAAGTCATGTGATCCGTCTGCCAGGATCTGCATTTGACAAACTTGAGAGAATTACGGGTATTAAAGCAGGTGACAAATGGGATTCGATGTCCTCTTCCTACCAAGGTCAGCTACAAAGAACACTCTAACCTTGGCAAAGGCAGACAAACAGGAACTCTGGGGTGGGGAGGGAGGGGCGAGAGAGAGACAGGGCAGAATGGCAGACAGAGACTCAGAGATGGAAAAACTGACAGAAAGACAGAGATAAGAAAGACATAGAGACACAGAGACAGACGCACAGACACAGAGACACAGTGAAAGACAGAGATGAAGAGACACTGAGGCACAGAGAGACAGAGATGGAGAGACAAAGATAGAGAAGCACAGAGAGACAGAGACACAGACAGAGACTCAGAGACAGACACAGAGGGAAACAGAGATGGAGAGACACAGACACAGACACACAAAGAGACAGAGACAGCGAGACACAGATACAGAGAGAGACAGGATAGAGAGACAGACAGAGATGGAGAGAAATAGACACAGAGGGAGACAGAGATGGACAGACACAGACACACAAAGAGACAGAGATGGAGAGACCCAGAGGCAGAGAGACACAAGCACAGAGACAGAGAGAGTGGCTGCAAACACTGCCTTTCTTAAATACCCCTTTAATTTTCAGGCTGGAAAGTTCAAGAATGCCTGTTTGACCTCAGCCACCTTCCTTCTACTGCCTCTAACCGCCCTATGCCGTCCCTGTGGAGACAAGCCTCCGACAGCCCTGGCCTTGCCAGCATAAATTTTGGCTCACGTCCTCCAGCAAGGCCACAAGTCCTCTGAAGGTCAAAATAAATACGAATTATTTCCAACACTAAAGGAAGTATGTTTTCTGGGATGAGGGCCCCAGCTCAGCCATGAGGACGGTACTGATAACCGGGGGATGTGAGCTGCCGTGTGCTTAGATCCCTCTCGGGCCCTCACTGTAAATATACACCCACCAGTGACGGCCATGAGCTCGTCACTAATGAACTGTGGTGTGTGAACTCCTATTCCAGCACCATCATAGAAAAGGCTGGACACATCAGTCAGGTTTTTCCTGACTGAATGAATGTGTCCACAAGTCCTTATTGTAGCAAATGACTTCCTTGTGCTGGGGGCTCTAGAAGGGGAAGATAAGAATCCTGGCCAGAGAAAGAGGATATTATGCTGTGATCCACGCCTGCAGATTGCCAGCAGTCACACGCCTTAGTGTTTGGAAATAAAAAGGGATTTTAGCCTTCGCCGGAGGTAGACATCAGGAAGCTCTCTGCTAGGATTCTTATCCTGTAGTTTGCTGTTGTTGGGGTTTGTTTGTTTGTCTGTTCTTGCAGGTAAGAAAATGAGCATCAGAGAAATGAAAGGCTGGCCTCAAACTTGCAGGAATCCTCCTGCCTCTTCCTCTCTATTTGCCAGGACGAGCAGTTCCTCCGTTGTCACATGTGTGTGAGTGTGCATGCACACGTGTGAATATGAACGTGGATGTGGACACCGGCGGCTGATGTCAGCTGCCTTCCCCAGTGGCTCTCACCTTAACTGTTGAACCCAGAGCTCTCTGATTCAACTACCCTAGCCATCCTCTTGCTACAAGGGCCCTGTCTCTACCTCCCCAGACCACCACACACCTACCTGGCATCTCCCGAGACCTGAACTCTGATTTGCACAGCATGTGCTTTCCCACAGAGCCTCATCCTCAGCTCTCAATCTCTTATCTCTCACTACTGCGTGTGTGTGTGTGTGTGTGTGTGTGTGTGTGTGTGTGTGCACATGCACAGGTGGTAATCAAGGGACGCTATGGCTCCGGTGCTCCTCTGACACCTCATGTGGATCTAGAGTCAAACTCGGGTAGCTAAGCTCGCACAGCGGTGGGGCGCTTTATCTGCTGAGCCATCTTTCCTGCCCCTTCCGGTCCTTTTTGCTCTGCACAGGCCTCCTTGTTTTCTAGTTTCATTCCGCATAGTCATGGCTGGAAATCAGTATTTCAGATTCCCCACAGACCTCTTCCCCAGGGCCTCTATGCTACTCAGGGAGGTGTGGGTCAACTGAGTATGTTCACCGCGGGTCTTACGTGACGCTGATGCATGCCGTGCTTCTTTACAGAGGTGGCCAGGAGAAATGAGGTTGAAGCAACCAGCAGAGTGCCATTATGTGCACACTAGTGGGACGTTTACTGCATGCGCCTTCTTGAAGTCTAATGTAAACGCTGGCTCGCTTGGGTCTTTCACTTGGGTATAAATATCGCAGCCCTGCGTGTTTGGCCATACAGCTGTTAACTATATTGAACTGGCAAGCTCCACCCTGTCTCTCACAATGCTCGGGATTGGACCTGGGACTTCGCACATGCTGGGTAATTACTGAGCTATGCCCGCTGCCCTTTGACGTGTTCATTTGAACATCATGTATCCTATTAGTGACGAAAGGCCTTACCTTGGGCAGTTGTTTGCATTTTATCCCATAAGTGTTCCTAGCTTTCTTTTTCAAACACATCTAGTAGTTTCTCATATGATTAGAAATTACCTTACTAAAGTTACGTGCTATGGACACAGGCCTCTTGACATGGAGGAGTGCTGCTGAACAGGGATTGAATGAATGATCGGCTGTAAATAGTGTTATCCTAAGATGATGGCCACTCACGCCAGAGATAACCTGGAAAAGGAAGAAGTCTGACTTTGTTCTATGACCTTCCATATCGCCTGTACGTGTGTGTGTGTGTGTGTGTGTGTGTGTGTGTGTGTGTGTGTGTGTGTGTGTGTGTATGTTTGAGACAGGATCTCATGTGACCCCAGGCCTGATATTTACTATGTAGCTAAAGATGACCTTTAACCCCTGCCTCCACCCCCCAGGTGGTGGAAATACAGGCTACAGTGCCCAATTATTCAATGGTGCTGAACCCAGGGTTTCACGTGTGCTTAAAGTGCACTCTACCAACTGAGCCCACCTTGATATTTAACCTTTGCCATGCACGTGTTTTTTCTTTCTACTTGCGTAATTCAAAACTAAAACAGGCTGGAGAAATGGCTCAGTGGCTAAGAGCACTGACTGTTCTTCCAGAGGTCCTGAGTTCAAATCCCAGCAACCACATGGTGGCTCACAACCATCTGTAATGGGATCCAGTGCCCTCTTCTGGTGTGTATGAAGACAGCTACAGTGTGTGTGTGTGTGTGTGTGTGTGTGTGTGTGTGTGTGTGTGTGTGTGTGTGTGTAAAATCTATCTTAAAAAAAAAAAAACCTAAAACACATGCACTCTCTCCTTTATGCTACAAGAAATTCAGACCAAGGCTAATATGCTGTTTGATTAGTTTCTGCCCTGGTTGTCTTGTTTCACTCCACTACCCCTCCAGGAGGCAGAACTCCATCCCCTCTCCTTGAATGGCATCCTCCTGTCATACTGTGGCCCAACTCCCCCCACCCCACTCTGGTCTGAGATCCTGCAGAGGAGCCCCAGTCTTAGTTAGGCTGGGCATGATGTCCAACACCTGCAGTCCTGTCACTTGGGAGGCTGATGCAGGAGGATTGCCACAAAGCCCAGGCTACCCTGAGCTAAAGAGCTATACACACATACAAAATGCAGGGGCTTTGCTCTCTCGTGCATAATGGTGTTTGCCTGTGCTTTTCGGGGAGTACAGAAGGTATCCGAATATTTGAGATGTTCAGAATACAGCAGTGTTTATCACAGCCGGGGGAAACCTGTCCATTGATCTGTGCTGCGTTTGATTCAAAACACGTTAAGAAGCAGAATTAAGGAGAACGTAGTTTTGCCATTAAAACTGGAGAGCACTGGTTCACTAATGTGTTCAGGTAAATGCTATGCCTTACCAAAGTAACGCTTCTGACTCCCCCTCCATCCCCCACTGTACCTCACACTGCCATAGAGGAAGGCCCCCAGTGGGGGGGGGGCTTGAAGGTGTGAGGTGCAGGGCTAGGAACACAGCATTTGGGGCTTCAGATCACAGGAACCAGAGCCATAACCAGGACGGACACCCCCAGACTGGCAACTTACAGCATGGAATGGTCCTGGCTTCCATTCTCAGCCTGTGTCACCTACAAGCTAGTTAAACATTAAAAAAAAAAAAAACACCATTATCAGTGGTAACTGGGGGAGGGTCCCCAGGAAACAGGACTAAGAAGATTCTAACAGTTGTCCCCCGGGCCTCCTGTTTTGCGATAGTTTTAATTTCCTGTTCCAAACCTGTCTAAAAAACGCTCTTAGCAAAGTAACTGACTGCTATTTCCTGTCCTTGATGGATAGGGACAAGAATGGACAAGAGGAGACACAAAGGAGGACCCCAGTTGCCCTCCCCTTCCTACACGTCTGTACATGTTCCTGGCTCTTAATAGATACAGAGTGACCAGGGACACATGGAGACAGAGTCTGTGGTAGAGAACAGAGCAAAGCCTTAACTCTCCCAGGGGCCCATTTTCAGTTAACCTTATTTACAACAATAGCAGCGTATGTCATCAAAACTCTGAACATCAGCCTGTTTGGGGAAAGGTGCTAGCACTCCCTGCTCACTGAAGTCTCTATTCAGTTTCTCTGACCCACATTCGGGTCACTATGGCCACTTCAGGCTTCCCTCCAACTGACTTGTTATTAACTGACCGATTCCAGAGAGGCCATTGGCTGTGCTGTCCAGAACAGCATCTTGCTGCTAGCTTGAAGCTCCCTAGGGAATCCGACAGCATGAGCCAGGGCACCCTTGATTAAGCCTCTCTCTCACCCCTAACCCAACAGCACCCGGGACTCCGGCAGTTACAGGATTCATCTCAGACCCTGGAAGAGTCTGCGGCTGTTTCCCCTGGTTTACAATTTCTCGGTACGAAGCACTAGATTCGAGCGGGGGGAGATGGCTCGGTTGATAAAGTGCTTGCTTTGCACTCATGAGGTCCAGAGTTCGGATCCCCAGAATCCAGGTGAAGAACCCAGGCGTGGTGGAGAAAGAACCCTCACAATCCCATCACTGCTATTATGGGGCAGAGACAGGTGAGACTAGCTGGCCCGCTGACCTGATTTAGCCGGTGAAGTCCCAGGTCAATGAGAGACCCTGTCTCAGACAAAAGGTACAAAGCATCTGAGACATAACACGCAGGTTATCCTCTGACCGGCGTCGGCACGTGTGCACACATGGAGTAGTGCACCCGCACACACGAACATGCATGCATAGGTGTGCACATACGCAGAGACTAAATGAGTAAGCCACTGGGTTTGCCAGTACCCACCATCACCCCACATGATGGATTCCCAAACATAACCAACCGACCTCCCCACCTCCATCGCTATCTTGGCCTCATTAGCAAGCTGAAGGGAAGAGAATCCGCCAGGAGGAGCTGAATTCCCTGCCTTGTGTGTAGGCTCAGGTGCTGTGACCGTGGAGATCAGCAGGACACCTGAGGTTACGCTTTAACTAAAGTCGCCCTTGGTTAAAGGAGAAGTGAAGCTGCCTTGGTTTACTTGATGAATGGGAGACCACGCAGTGGACTGTCAGGAGCAAACACAGCAACTACCACAGGAACTGCACTGGCCTCGAGGGTGAGTTACCTTCTGAGACAGTGCTCTGGTCCCACAACAGCTGGCCCGGCCCCAGGGCTGACAGCCTGTGGGAAATGGGCAAAGGTTGACCTGAATTGTTCTGAGAAGGAATTCTGATTTAAGTCAGTTCCCATCCCTGTCCCTGCAGCCGACAGCACAGCCCACCTCCAGGCTCTCTCCCCTTTTCTCCCTCAGTTCCTTGTTGTCTACAGAGCAGAATGAGCAGCTGAGGCTGAGGAACAGCGAAGGCAGTGAATGGCACAGCCAAGGCTACCCTCTCTCTGGTTCATGATCCTGACGTGTGCTCTGTTGACAAACGCCAATGTTAAGTCACTAGGCCACCCAGTTCTCTTCCATGAGGACATCTGGGCCGCACCCAAGCAGACTCTCAGAGATGAGACACGGTATTTCTACAATGGGGCATCCGAAGATCCAGGCACTGGCTCTGGTTCTGTCAAAGCGAAGACATGGCCTATGGAATTATGAATCCTGAGGATGAAGAAGCACCCGGAACACAGGTTCAAAGAAAGCTCTAAGCTCCACAGTGGGCTCCAAGACATCAGTAGCTCAGCCTTCCTATAGGGAAGGCCAAACAACCAGGAGTTCTTAGTAGTCTGTCCTAAAAGGAAGAACTCAGGGAGGATAATCCCCGAGTCCAGCTGTTCCTAACAGGGCTGCACATTCACATGCAGCTCCACAGTTTACCGAAGGACACAACCGGGGCTGGAGAGAGGCTCAGAGGTTAAGAGCACTTGCTCCTCTTCCAGAGGACCTGGGTCCAGGTTAGTTCTCATCACCCTTACCAGATGGCTCACAACCATCTCTAACCGCAGCTCCGGAAAATCGATTCCACAGACAGACAGACAGACACACACACACACACAAATAAATCTTTTTAAAAGACATAATTTAAAAGAAGACGTCAAGAATTTGAATCTCTAGTACTAACAACTACTTCCTTCCGAACGCACAGCCGAGAAGATAGCCGGTGCGGCACCACGCTGGGGCCACCGTCTTGGCCTCCGTCTTTCTCTGACATAACCAAGATAAGCTCGGCCCTGGAATGTTCTGCCCAGTGAAGAATGCCACCAGCATTTGGGGAGCCTGGCGTACGCCCCCAAGGGCAGGCAGAAAACTTCCAGGCTACTTGTTTGGTTTGTCTTTGTTTTGGTTGAGCCCTGGCAATCTGGCAGGCAGTCAGTTTCCAAGGGGAGCCCTGTCCATGGTGTGGATGCCCTAGGCTAGAAGTCCTTATTCATTTTTGTAAACAGAGCCCGGTTACCACAGCGACTGGTGTTGTGCTCAGCTGCCTAATAGCCGAGGTCATCCAGAGCTTTCCTCTGGCCCTAAGGTCTGTCTGTCCCTCTGCATCTCTGCACAGCGACCAACGGGAGCTACTGCTTCGGCCAGGAGTGCTGACCCTGAGGGCTGCAGAGCCAGCTGGGATATACAGATGTGATTCTGCCCCATCTGACAGGTCTGGTCCTGGAGGCTCAGGGAGAGTAAAGGCATAAGAAGAGAGGAAAGTTCCTCTCTGGGGTTTGAGCCGTCCCAGGGACAGAAGGGTCTTGGAGAGGTGAAACTGGCCCTGGGCCAGGGACACTTGTGTGTTGTCAGGTCAGGTCCGAAAGGAACTTTTTTTTTTTTTTTTTTCTCGGAGCTGGGGACCGAACCCAGGGCCTTGCGCTTGCTAGGCAAGTGCTCTACCGCTGAGCTAAATCCCCAACCCCCCGAAAGGAACTTTTAAGGCCCAATGGCTAACTATGGTGCCGATTAGTGTACCAAAGCACGTGCTGGTGGCCAGGCTCACTCACTCAGTTCTTCACACACACACACACACACACACACACACACACACACACACACACACACACAGCACAGCACACCCCACTGGTACCGTATTCAGAAACACAGTCATTTAAAAGACAAGTGAAATTAAGACCTGCCTTTCTCAAAAAGCCATAGATTTCTGTCTTTACCTAACAGATCATTATAAAACTGAAAATCCTCTAAGTCATCCATCCTAGTAACTCGTGAATCTGCTCTGCCAGCAGGACTAAATGTTCAGGTCCTGGAGTTCTTAACATTCTTACCCTTATATCTTTATTATAAGCTGGAGAAAAAAACAAATAGTTGAGAAGTTTGCTCATAGGCAGACTTCAAAGACTCCTTATTAGCTCTGTTCACATAAACCGATGTTTCCTTTCCCTACCGAACACCAAAACAGCAGTCACAATTAATTACCTCGGCTTAAGGTCCTATTAAATATAACAGCCATCTTATTTTAACAGGGAAAGGGAGGGTGGACTCTGGACAGGGCCTGGTGCATGGCACGTTCAAATCTGTTCCGCTCTGCTTGGGGACAAAACGATAAGGCAGCATGCGTGGTTTTCATCAGCACACGCCGTGTCAAACACGCATGCAGAATTAGAGGAGGGGTTTGGAATGGAAGCTGTAAAGATTATGCTGGGCTTTACACTCTCACTACTGGATGAATTCAATCCATTTATCCACCTCCAAGAATAAAACATTTATGGCAGCATTATAACTAGAACAACAATTGCGTCTCTATCCTTTCCCCTAACTCTCACCCAGTACCTGCATGCAGCCCTTCCTCACCCCACGCTCGATCTCTTGCTGGTCTCTTCCATCCACAATATATATATATATATATATGATATATATATGTGTATATATATATATATATATATATATATATATATATATATCATTGGCTAGATTCCAGATACGAGGAAGAACACTTGGCTTGCTTTCTTCCTGGGAATGCATGGTCTTGCTTAATATTTTACATTTCTAAGTCCATCCATTTTCCTACAAGTTGTGTGATTTCATTTTTCTTTAGGGCTGAACAGTATTCCATTTAAATATACTCCAGATTTTTACTATCCATTCATCTGTTGATGGGCAAATAGGTTGACTCCAGGCCTCTGCTAACGTGAACAGCTGTATAGTCTTTGAGTCTGGCTAATTTTAATGTGTGATTTCTTTTTATTTACAACGTTTTATAACAAAGTTTGAAATTAAAAACTTAAATTTCATATGCCATTTTTTTCTATGTTGTCTATTTTTCTTTGTGCTTTGCATACAGCTCTGTAAGCCTAAGACCCCCTTATGTAAGAAACTCAACAGCTAAAACTCCAAGTACAGGAACAGCTTAGAAAACTCAGAGTCAGGGCTAAGAGTGTGGCTAATGGTGGAGCATAAGGCTCTGGGTTAAATCCTTAGCCCCCGCCCCCCAATAAAGTGGGGAAATTCAAAGTTAGCCTGGAGTGGTGGTGAACACCTATGATGCCAACACTTGGGGAGTGGAAGCTGGAGGATCAGGAGTTCAAGATTAGCCTCAGCTACATAAGATAGGAGGAAGAGAAGGAGGGAGGGAGAAAGGGAAGGGGGAGGGAAAGGGGGGAGAAAAACGGGGACTGAAAGAGGAAGGGAAGAAGGGGGGAGGAGGGAAGGGAGGGAGGAAGGGAAGACAGGCAGACAGACAGACAGACAGGGAGGGAGGGGGGCAGGGAGGAAGAAAGGAAAGTCAGACAGGAAGGCAGAAAGGAAGGAGGGAAGGAAGGAAGGAGGGAAAGGAAGGCAGGAAGGATGGAAGGAAGGAAGGCGGAAAGAAGGTCAATCCATCTTTTTATTTTCTAGAATAATGGAATTTTCACTACAGTTTTCTTTTATACTGTGCTGTTTTGATGATGCTGTTTCTTGTTTCATTCGCAGGGAAAGTCAAGCTGGGCTCATGGAGCCCTTGGCCAGGGCTGGAGTGGGAAGCTATTACCCGACTGGCCTGATGGAATAGTCAACTGATAGCAGCGTATCCCGTCTCTGGTAGGATTAGAACCGGCTCTGCTCTCTCTAGGAAAGCCTCACACAGAGAAGAGAAGAAATATTTAAAAAGATTTTTTTTCCCCCTGAAAGTCGCATATAATTACAGAGACATCTCCCTGAGGTCTTTTGCTCTCTCTTCCGAGGGGTTCCCTTCCAGTTCCAGCCTGAAGAACCGATCGGCTATGACGCACCAGAGAGGATAGTGTGTGTTTTCTGGTGCTGAGTGAAGAGCGGGGCTCACACGGGAGATCGGCATTGTAGGCCAAGCTCTGGTAGCTGCATAAGATACGAAGGTTCGAGCTGGGTGTGGCGGTGCACACCTATAATCCAAGCTCGAGAGTGACTGAGGCAGGAGGATAGCAAGTTGGAGACCAGTCTGGTTTATAGGGCGAACTCCAGGCCAACAGCTGTTTCCTGCTGCAAGGGACCTCAAGCAACCTGTCAATAGAAAGCAACTTCCTCTCTCGGTCACCATCACTGAGCCTCCACCATTAGGAGAACACAGAGATAAGCACCAGACACACAAAGCTGAATTTTAATACCAAAGCATCCCAGGGTTAGGATTTGAGTACGAATGCCTCCCATGGACTCATTTGCCAATCATTTGTCACACACTTGGTCATTGCACAATGGTGCTATTTAGGCAGCTTCTAGAAACTTGGGGAAGGAGACACAGCTAGAAGTTTCTCACTGGGATGAGTCTTCGGGGATATCTTGGCCCTGGCCTTCCTGCTTTCCGTCTTCCGGGAAGTGAAGGGCTTCTTCCCCTACACGCTTCTGCAGCAAGCAACCAAGAGGTGAGCTTCTGAAGCTACAAGCCCAAATAAACCCTCCCTCCCTAACTCGTGGTCATCATATCAAAGCTCACCCGTCTACGTGGGAAAGGAAAGCCATGTCCGGGGGTGAGTTTTGGGGAGAGAAGTGTCTAGAGACCAAAGCACTAATCCTACTCTCTAGTTCATAGCCTTCAAGACCCAAGGAGAACGTCCTCATGCCGTTGTATTTCCAACCTGCTCAGGACAGCTCGAGCTGCAAACGTGATGTGCAAAAGCAAATCCTTTTATGCCAAATTAAGGCAAAAAAAATGCTGTCGCTTTCAGATGCTATCGAACTGTCCCGAACTCGTTAGCTCACCATCAGCCTTGAGATGGGCTTTCCAGGGCAGGTTCAGAGGTATGAGTGGAGGTAGACTGCAGGACAACCCAAGAAAGAGTCTCGTGAGCCAGGAGGTTGTTTTTTTTTTTTTTTAAAAAAAAAAAACTTAGGCAAAGACTGAGAATTTCCATTAATGGGTGTTAGAGAGATGACCTGCACAATTTCAGGCTGAGCTGGACGAAATAAAGACTCTTTAAAACGTTAACGTGTTACTAGAATTCTATGATGTCTCACGAACGTAAGAATTTCCAGGTCTGACTTACTTGATGGTAATTCTGCTCAGGAGAGAAAAGTTCCAATCTCGGGGCTGAGGAGATGCATCATAGGTAAGATCTGTGCTGTGCACTGGACCTACGTTTGCTTTCTGGTGCCTACGATAGAGTGAGGCATGGGGGTGCACTCATTCAATTCCAGTTCCTATGGTGGTGCACACATTCAATTCCAGTTCCTATGGTGGTGCACACATTCAATTCCAGTTCCTATGGTGGTGCACACATTCAATTCCAGTTCCCATGGTGGTGCACACATTCAATTCCAGTTCCTAGGGAGACGGAGAAGCAGAGACAAGAGGGTTCCTCTGAACTGACTGACTAGCCAGCCCAGCCTAACCAGAGAGCTCTGGCCCTGTGAGAGACCCCCATCTCAAGGAAAAAAACAACAAAATGGACAGCTCGAGAGAAAGACCCTTGGGGTTAACTTCAGGCCTGTCCACGCATGCACACACCCATCAGAAAACATTCTGGTGTTGTGAGAAAATAAACCACAAATGATTGATTAAACGCCGCCAATCCTGACGGGTATAGCTTAGCAGAATAATTTAAGTGGCAGGTAGGGATTTGTACATTGTTATTAAACCTTCAAAACAATTCAACGAGACAGACACTGCTACCACCTCCATTTTATTGACAAGAACATTGAACAAGGTCACATAAGGCCTTTTCATGACGGAGCTGGGTGTAGGACCCAGACATCTGGCTTTGAGTCAATCCTGAAAGCATCGTGCGCGATTAACCTCTCTTGCTGGGGACAAGGAGGATCTTCCCTTTAGACTGGGTCACGTAATATTCTAAAACATAAGATAAAACTTGTGGTCTGTTGAACAGAGTCCTTCTGATACAGAAGCACCGCACATTTCTAGTCTATATGTATTGAACTAACGGACTTCACTGTACCAGTGCTCAGAAAGTTAGTTTAGCGCCAAGATCAGAGGTCCACATAGTAGCTTAGACATCAAAAGAATCTGGAGCAAGGGCTGGAGAGATGGCTCAGCAGTTGAGCACTGACTGTTCTTCCAAAGACCCGGGTTCAATTCCCAGCACCCTTGTGGCTGCTCACAACCATCTGTAATTCCAATGCCCTCTTCTGACCCTCCTCAGGCACCAGGCACAGATGTGGTGTGCATGGTCATATATGCCAGAAAAACACTCATACACATATAAATAAATACAGAAAGTAAAGAAGAATTGGCCTCAAAATCAGGGACGGTATTTTCTCACGACAGTGTGACAAACATGGTGACTGGATATTCATGTTTCCGCTAAACTGGACTGAGTATGACTGTGAATATGGACACCCGTACAGTCGAGCATGATGGTGCTGGCCTTCAACAGTGGCAGTTTCCGTTACAAAAGTCGACTACGTGGAATACGGCACCCTGCTTAAAAGCTGATTCAGACGGACACTTAGATACTATGCTAGTGCCTTCCCTCTTCCCAAGGCGCTGCGGCTGAGGATGTCACTCAGTGACAGAGTCCATGCTTAGAATATGTGAGGCCCAGCATCGGTCCATACCCCCGAAAAGTTAACTCCAAGGTTTGGGATTCTTAGTCTAACAGGAGGAAAGGACAGATCAATGGAGGAGCGAGGCTTGAGAGGAAAGTCGCAGAGGGAAGCAGAATGAGAGGGGAATGGGGTGCAAGTGCCCACACTCCGCACATCCACGTGAAACTGTCAGAGACTAATACGGAACGAAATAAAGTAAAATACACTTAGTTCCAACGTTTGAGATAGTTAATTTGGTTTTTAAAGTATTGGATTTTGTAGCATAGCCGGTCTTTATTTTTAAAATTCTCTATTTACAAATATTAATGCTACTTAACCTATCTTCTTAGTGGTCTGGGTTTTTTTAAGGAGCAAAATAACTAACTCGGTAAGGATCATAAGCAGTGATAAACATCTACACCACCTGCTTCAATACAGACATTGCGAGCAACTGGTTAACCTTTGTGAAGCAGGAGGATCACAGCCTAGACAACATGGTTAGGATTGATCTGAAAAAGTTGTTAAGAAAGTGATTTTGGAAAAAAAAAAAAAAAGGGACTGTTCCTATACAATAAGCTTAGGTGCAACATTATAGCAGAAAAACTCCACGGAACTAGATACTTTTTACATTCGTGATATCCACGAACTGCTGGAGCATTCTGCCATAATTCAGAGTCCCTTGCTCATTGTAGGAAAAAGCAATCCTAGCAACATTCAATATTCTACTTTTTAAGGGAAGTAACTAAAGAAATCAGTTACAGGTCCCAAGCTCGGGACAACCCCTGAACTCCTCTCTTACCAATCTTACTGCAGCCCACCCACTTCACCTCTAACCTTGAGCAACATTTATGGTGTTACCCATTTACATGTGTGTATATACATACACATACACATACATACACACATGCACATATACACGTATACATGCACACACATATGTATATATACACCTACAAATGCATAACATAAATGCTTACAACAATAGAAATAGCCTTAGTACACATTTAAGTGCGTACTAAGTTGTTCGGAGCCGATCTCGGATACGGTGCATCTCTACATAAAGAGCATCGTGGATAAAAAAACAACTCCTAACGCCACTCCTGATTCAGAGGGTAGAGTTACCCCATTCTACATCTTTGCAAAACTCTTTAATGTCCAGCTTAATGAAAGGCAGCTGGGTCTCAGACCTACTCCTGCATTCAATTTGTTACAATGCATTGTTCTGCCTGAAAGACACGAAGAAACGTGGCCTCACACAGACACACGAGTGCCTAGTTCTCCTCCGGAGATTGGTTCCAGGAACCCCTCCCTCACCCCACCCCACCCCCAGGCATGCTCAGGCCCCTTCCGTAAGAAGGCACATATACCCTCCACGAACTTTAATCCACCTCTAGACTACCGCAATGCCTAGCTTGAATACTGTGCAAACAGTTCATCTGTTGGGTTACTGGGGTAATAATGGTGAGAGGGAAGGTCTATACATCACTGGCACGTATGCCATTTGCTGTACGTGCTCCCAATCTGTGCTTGGGTGAAGCCTCAGCTGTGAATCAGGTGCAGGGGGTTGGCCGTCTAAGCTATTGGAAGCTGCCAATCTTAAGAGTCTTTCCATGTCCCTGGGCCTGTGTCCCCTTCCACATTGATTTCAATCAACAAGCAGTCATTTTTATGGCTTCCCGAAACACTGCCTGAGTCACAGAGTGAGCTTTTCGTACTCCGATAAATTAAAATGCATTGTGCTCTTCCAGAGTCCTGAGTCATCTCTAAAGTGAACAAAATACTAGCTTTATGAATAACCAGAGGACGCTGGCACACGCAACCCTAACCAAGTGACCAAGATTAGCTTTACCAAGGAGTAAGTCCCACCAACAAAATGCACTCTTGGTCTGATGCCCGGAAAAGGGTCCTGCAGTTCCATGGTATCTTTCCCAGTACAGCATTGCTCCGGTGTGACTGCCAAGAGAGCAAACCCCAACTAAAGCACTAGCCAGCACCTTTCGAAAGGGCCAAATCAGTAAGGACCAAAGGCCAGGGACAGATGAGGGGAATCTAAGGAAACATAAAACCAAAGGTGATGAACAAAAAAAAAACAGACAAACGAATACAAATAAAATCCAAATAACTAGAATACTTTTTAAATGTTAATATGATGTTAATAATACTGTGCCATGATTTTTTATATATACAGTTTTGGTTATGACTCTATCTTATATTATCCTGAGGCAAAGCTGAGTGAAAAAAAATTGGTATTGTTTATATAATTTTTGGGGGAACGGGGGAGCAGGTTCAGGACAGGGTTTCTCTGTGTAGCCCTGGCTATCTTGGAACTCAATCTATAGACCAGGCTGGCTTTGAACTCAGAGATCCGCCTGCCTTTGCCTCCCAAGTGCTGGGATTAAAGGCGTGTGCCACCACTGCCTGGCACTTATGGGACTCTTTTATTAGATCTAAAATTATAAAGGCTTTAAGAATCAATTGTTCTGTCCTATGCTCTGAGGATGAAGGGTGTTTTGATTCATGTATAACAAACATGCCAATCATTGGGAAACCAGTGCCTCGCTGAGTTTTACGGGAACGCCAGACAAGACATCAGGCTGGGCTGTATTTTTGATGTCACATGCTCATAGCATCTCCATTATTCCCATCAGAAAGTTAGCTAACTACCGTGACACTGTCCCAGCCACGGTGACAGATGTAAGTTCTCCAAATGATGAATTTTGACTGGATACGATCTTATCACTGGCAACACATATTACCAGTGGTTTTCCTTTGAGTAAAAGACGGACCCTGTACTGAGTCAAAACTGCATGCAACACCTGATGACCACTGTTTGTGCAGTGTTCTTTCAGGAAAATGGTGGCCTACGAAAGACAGACCAGTCCCACTCACAGTTCAGCTCTACATAAAGATGCCCGCTAACCTGAACGTAGAGGTTTCTGGGCTTCATGAACAACATAAATGAAACTGGAGATTGTTTAATGCAAATGTACGACAGTAACACACTGCCCTGACTCCCCTGTGATACCAGCACCCTCTGGTAGCCCCCACCCCTGCTTTCTAACAGCATCAAAGCTGGCACCGTTTTCCATTCAAATCACAAATACTTCCTTTAATAAATGTACAGGACTCATCTAACATGGTCATTTCTTCAACGCGATGAAGTCTTCAAACACCCACACCTACAAAATCTTTTATTCACAAATCCCAAAAGCTCCTCTGCTGTGAACAAAATTTCACTGAAAATCTGAGGACCTGACCAAAGAGTGTGGCATTCCATACTTGGTGGCCGAGACTGCCCCTAATGCTGACCTTTAGTCCAAAGCCCCAAGGATTCTCATTTTAACCATAGATGCTATGACCATCAGCAGGCTTCATCCAGAGCGAGCCTGATCTAAACATCATTTTCCTTACAGGACACAGTGAGTCTGTAGTTCTATAACCTAGAGCAAAGCCTTCCAGACCAGCGCTTCCTTAGCAACCAGCCTTAGTTACTGCATCCAGGGCTCATGCTCCCTCTAGCCATAGGGAATGTTAACAGCCACCTTTACTTATGAAGATTGCTTGACAGAGGGCGAAATTATAGCCCAAATGAGGGCCCTGGTCTAAGGAATACTGTTCAGGGTGAACACACTGAGGTCTTCAAGTCTGAACCGCTGAGGGCCTAGGAGACTCACTCGGTGGTAGGACACACGTTTAGAACACATGAGGCACTGGAGGAAAGTCCCAGCTCACACACATGACAAGCACACACACTCACACAAACGAAGAGGAAAAAACACCTACCAAAATGACAAGTGTACACGAGGATTTTTTTTTTTTAACTAGTAAAATGGAAGGGTGTGCCATGTTTGTGAACAGCAGAACAAAGACGACAGGCTGCAGACTCTCAGCCATTTTTGCTCTCTCTCTCTGTCTCTCTCTCTGTCTCTCTCTCTGTCTCTCTCTCTCTCTCTCTCTCTCTCTCTCTCTCTCTCTCTCTCTCTCTCTCTCTCTCTCTCTCTCTCTCTCTTTCTCACTGGAGTCCCTTCTCCCGATGCATACGTACTTGAGCATAAATAACCATGCTTATTTCCTAAGACAGCTAAGTTAGAGTCTTTAAAATCAAATGAATAATTAAATGAGTAATAATTAAATGAAACCCGAGTGTTAGTTGTAGCATCCTCTCACAGCTTCCCTCATATGCTACCTGCTGACATCACTTTCCCAAAATAAAAAAAAACAAAAACAAACAAACAAAAAAAACAAACATTTACGGAGCTGAAGCAAACTGACCTTAAAAACAGGGCAGGGACATAGAGCTGACAGTAAGTGCATGCTGTGCACACGCAAGGTCATGGATTTAACCCACATACAACACACACCCACAGCAAAGTTAGCCATTTATCAACCCAAAGGTTGCTCCTAGGCTAGAGGTCCCTCACGATTCTGACAGCCCTGAGAGCTTCTGTCTCATCAGACTCCCTAAAGTTATCTGGGAAATGCCTTCAAAAAGGGTTCAAGTCCAGCTCCTGGGGCCTGCCAGCTGGGGTGCAACCCTGTGTTTTCAGGATAGGGGGCCTCAAAGTAAACAAGGAGGTCTCAGAGTGTGAGCCCATCCCTCTACCAGCCCCCCTCTGGAGGTGCTCAGGAAAACACTTTCCTGTGGAGTTCAGGAAAATCTGACAATATCTTGAAATGGCTCAGCATGGATCTCGGAAATTTCTCCTTAGAATTCTTTTTCCTTTGAATCACGTTAATAAAGTGCAATTTGGTCTGGGGTTTGTAGCTACTTACTCACTTGGGCGCCCAAGCCCAAAAGGGCAGGTTGGAGGTGAGGGTGGGGGAGGGGAAGGAAAGGGAGGGGAGGGGGAGGGGAGGGGGGAGGGGAGAAGACAATGCAGCCTGTCAGTGGGAGTTAGGGCCAGGCCTGGGTCTTGGAATATTTCTGAACTTGGTTTTAAACAGGGCCACAGCATGCACTTGGTTGGCTCTTAGACAAGCACCAAGTTCTTACTTCTTTGTTCTACAGCGCTGACCTCGGAATCCACAGAAACTGGTGATCACTGGCACGGGCTCAGGTCCCCTCATCTTTAAGGGGCAGACAGGAGGATGCATGTTTCTCACAAGTCTGGTGGAGCGGAGTCTAGGGACTATGATTCTGTAAGCTACACCAAACATACTGCCCCAAAGAAAAGAAGGGCCAGCCTATTTTTCCCCTTTCCCCTGTGTAGTCTGCACAGAGCTTCCACTGGGACACAGAATTTCAAATTTAGGGTTTTTTAATTTTTTTTGGGTTTTAAACATCATTTTCCTTTACACTAGGCATTTAAAATTTTTTTATTTTATTTTTTTTCAGACTCCCTTAAATGGGGAGGGACGTGCTAACTGACATGGTGGGTGTTCTCTTGGGGCAGGCATTTTTGATAAGACAACAGACTAAGGGCGGAGTCTTAGGCACGCTCAGTAAGTGTTCTAAACCCCTAAAAGCCTAACCCTGATGCGTTTGGACAGTTAACACTGAGAACCTGACCTGCTTCAAGATCAGCCTGAAGCTCCCCACCCACTCTGAGAGGCCCTCGGGAAGTGTTTATTTAGCTAATGAATGTTAAGTGATTGTATTTCTCTCGCTAAACAGAAAGCACACGCAACTTCCTAAGAGTGTCCTTTGGGTATCCCGCTTCTGCCAGGGGCCCCAGAAAAGCTCTGTCACCCTGGAGCCGGAGCAGCAGTGTGGCAATCCAGGGAAGAATAAGGCCAAGTGTACTTCTCCACAAAGAGCGGCTATGCCCCTCTTGGCCCAACTCCAAAAGGCAATTGAGTCTGAAGGTCGGGCTAATCTCTGCTGGCCTCTCTGCCAACCTCTCTGCAGGCTCTGGGCGCTCCGGCATGTGCTTTGCAAACGATCTAACAATTAATTAGCGCTTTCGAATCCGTCCCTATCATTAACAGACCACTGCCAGACGGCCTTTGATGGCGTCCTCTGGAGCTAATTGAGCCTGGCAAACGCAGGAGGCAGGATTGTAGCTCAGGGGAGCCGCACTGAGACCCAACAGGTGACAAGCAGCAGAGCTTCTCTTGCCAACCAAGAAGGTGTTAGGTGCTGGGGCCAGGCACTGCTCTCCAGTTCTGTCACCTACAGGCCTGAAGTTCAAACAATCCTTTCAAAAGAAAGGACTTTTTTTTGGTTTGGTTTGGTTTTTCTGTTTGACATTGTTTCTAGGACACACATTCCCATTCCCTCACTCACCTACCCCCAAAAATATACTTTAAGAAAATAAAAATATAGTCTGTCTGTCTGTCTCTCTCTCTCCTTCCTCCCTCTCCCTCCCTCTCCTTCTCCCTTCCCCTCCCCTTCCCCTCTCTCTCTTTCCCCCTCTCTCCTCTCTGTTCCTCCCTCTTCTTCTCCCTCCCTCACAATCCAAGATGTGTGTCCCCTTCCCATAAGCACAGTCATGTGAGGAGTTTTTCTAGTTTTCACAATCTAAGGCCACCCAGAAGTCTAGCCTGCTCCATATGCCTACAAGATAAGCAGTTGTGGGGAAACCTTGGAAGCAAAAAAGGGGGATCAGCAGAAGGCTAAAAGGGAAAATACTAAAGCACTCCTCTGAACTTTCCTAGTTCAGTCTCAAACACTGAAAGACTACCTCCTGGAGCTGTGGCAAGCCTGGAGTTGTACTTCATAGTTCACAAGCCTTTTAATGCCAGAGATGAGGCTTAGGAAAGCAAATCAGAACTCCTCCCACCCCACAAAGGCATACCTTTGACTGACAAGCATCAGAGAACTGTCGCCACCCACTCAGTGGGCAGATCATTCCCGAGGGTCCCTCCGTGTAAGTGACCCTGGTTCCCGCCATGTCTCAATGCAATAACGACAACTACAGAAAAGTGTCCCAGAGTGATCCATGAGAGCAGACTGGGGAGAAGGCTCGGGGGTTAAAGCACTTGACCCAAAAGCACACAAACTGGAGCTTAGATCCCAGAACTCAGGTAAATGTTGGGTGGGCTCTACTGCTCATCTGTACTCCTAGCCTCTGAAGACAGAGGCAGGATTCACTGAGCAAACTGGCCAGCTAGGCTACCCATATCAGTGAGCTCTGGGTTTGATTGAGAGACCTGCCTAACTGAGCAAGGTAGAAGAGTGATCTCAAAGGTGGGCAGTTCCTAACTTCAGCTTAGAGTCTATCATTGAGCCCAAATTCCAACTGTTTTTTTTTTTCTTCTTAATCAGTATTTTTGGGTGGTATTAAGAATAAAATACAGGACCTAGTGGAATCAAAGCAAGCTCTTTCCAACTGAACTATTCTCCTCTTCCTCCTCCCCACCTTCTCCCTTCCTCCCCTGTCCTCCTCTCCTTCCCCCTCCTCCTCTCCTTCCTCCTCCTCACCTTCTCCCTTCCTCCCCTGTCCTCCTTCTCTCCTTCCCCCTCCTCCTCTCCTTCCTCCTCCTCCTCCTCCCCCTCCTCCTCCTCCTCCTTCTCTTCCTTCTCCCCCTCTCAAGTGGCCAAGAATGACCTTAAACTTCTGATCCACCCTCCAGCAATGAGGCCTGGGATTACAGGCAAGCAGCACTTGGATTGTTTTAGTCATTACTGGAGATTAAACCAGCGCTTTGTGCACACTACACAAGCACTCGCCCCTCCAATTCAGCTTTAAAGTGCTCTCCTCCCTCACCAACCTTAGTCCCCTTGCCTTTGTCCAGTGGAGCCTGGACCCACTGACTGTTGTTTCTGCTCTGCCTCTCCCTGCTCCAGACATGACCTGTAAGATCAAGTACTTTTGTTATGTGGTTTTTCCCTACTCTACCTCCAACCCCTGGAATAGTGCATGAAAACAGTAAGCACTCAATAAATGCTGGCCCAAAACACAGCAATGGATTAGCACTTTAAGCAGTTTTACTAGGTAAAAGAATGGGGACAAAAGCAGTGACTCCTGACCCCTCCCCCCCCCCCCCCCCCGACCCAGAAGCCAGCAAAGCCCTGAGGTACAACAGGTTACTCACAGTCTACAAGGCCTTGGGTCTTCTCTAAAACATGGCAGTATTTGTTTAAAGTGAATGCAAAATGGGGAACAGTCCCCCTTCCACTTCAAAAGGCCCAGCACCAGCTGTGGGCTAAGCAGCATTTGCTTCTCCACACAGTCTGAGTTTGCTGAAGGTTCAAGGATCAGTTATCTAAGCGCCTGTGTACACAACTGTGACCAACTATAAACGTTTAGCAACTACACAGCTGTCTCGGAGTACAAGACAGCTATGTCCTAGTGAAAATGTTTAGTTACTGTTCATAAAATGGTCTGCCATTGGTATCCTAAAATTATTCAAATAATCAGAAATCCAGAGCAGTGTAGCAATTACACAACTTGGGATACAGATGCAAAAGAGAAGAATGCATTTGCTGAGGAGTCTGACATTAGGTCTTCGGACAATCGCAGTCACTGTCCTGTAAACCATACGCCCTTCCTATTATATATATATATACATATATATATATGTATATATATATTTACCAAATCAAAAGCTGTTAGTAAATTTCCCTGCAAATACACACATACATGTATCTGCATAGATATATCCTTTTATTTAATAGCTATCACAATACACCCTATACAAACATACCCCATATATGCATACACACACTATACAATATATGCAACCCCATACACACTCGTGTGTGTACACACACACACACACACACACACACACACACACACTGGTACGGTGGTGAGTAGTCATTTCTCAAAGATTCTCATGCACTTCATCGCCTGTGAATATGTACAGTATCACAGAGAACACAGCCCAAATGCAGACCACTGCAGCCGCTCCAGGTCTGTTTCAAAAACTCTACTTTGCTCTTTGGAATACACGGGCCATGGTAGGCAGGGCAGTGACATGGTTCAGCATGCAAGGAAACTGCCACCAAGCCTGATGACCTGAGCTCAACTGTCAGAACCCACATAGACTACCCTAAGCAGACTTCTGACTTACACATGTATGCTGTGGTACACACACACACCACCACCACCACCACCACCACACTAAATAAATACAATTAAAAATAGAATAAACATAAAATTTAGTACCCTGGTAATGGCTGGCAGTTGGCTTTCTCTATGTATCAAAAAGAAATATTAAACACAAAAGGAGATTAAATAATTACAAGCTATTCTAGTTATGTGCCTATTGCTATGAAGAGACACCAGGACCAAGGCAACTTATAGAAGAAAGTTCTATATGTTCTACTGGAACAGTAGCTGAGACTCTTGCAAGAGGCAGAGGCTAGGAATGGTGTAGACATTTGAAACCTCAAAGCCTGCTCCCGGTGACACACCTCTTCCAACAAGGCCATACCTCCTAATCCTTCCCAAGCAGTTCCACCAACTGGTAACAAAATATCCAAATATATGGGCATTCTCATGCAAACCACCAAAGAAATCAACTTAATTCCTGTGTCCCCAAACCCAAGGCTGGCAAGAGAAGGTATTTCTCAATCTGTTGGGAAGCTTTAAGACTACAACCTAACCCTTGATCCTTTTGTTTGCTGTTTTGGGTGTTTTGCTTGTTTGTTTTTGTTTTTATTTTTGTTTTCGTGGTGGCTATTGGTTAGTTGATTGGTCCCCATTCTGAAGTTCATGACCCATTGATGCAAAACCTAGAGGATTTAGAGGGCAAATGGGTAAAGAAAATCAGGCTGTGACCTAAAGGAGGACCATGCAGTCTCCCCAAAGAAGGAAATCCTCTCAGACCTACAGCACAGATAAATGGAGTTAAATGAAATGCATAAGACAGGAAATGACATATACTACATGATCTCACTCATGCGCAGAACCTAAAAGGATCAAATACATAGAAACAAAGAGTCAAACTAGTTACCTGAGGATGAAATGGAGGGTGGGGGCGGGGGGACTCTGGAGAGATTAGCCAAATGATACAAAGTTTCAGGAGGAAAAGGCTTGAAAGCACCAGAGTATCATGGCGGCTGTAAGTCAGTGACAATGTACTGAGGACATGAATTACTGAGGAGAGGCCAGGAGAGTGTTCCACTCAGGCACCTAAAGCTCTTGCTGCCCAACCAGACAATCTGAGTTTGATCCCTAGAACTCACTTGATAGAAAATGAGGCTCAACTCTTGCAAGTGGTCTACAGATCACAGTGAACAGAGAGTGTGTGTGTCACACACACACACACACACACACACACACACATTAATTTTTTTAATTGTGAAGGTAAACTCCAAGTATTCTTACCACAGACACACAAAAGTGATAAATACAGGGTCTAGCATGGCTCGGTGGGAAGGGGCACTTGATGCCAAGCCTAATTAAATAAGTTCTAACTCCAGGTCCCATAGGATGGGACAAGAGACCTGGATCTCACAAGCAGTCTGCTGACCTTCACACGCCAATCATGGCCGCTACCCTTATACAGTAATAGATAAATTTGGCTTTTAAAAGGGAGAGGTGATTCAAATATTAAATATGTTCTCTCCTAATATAAACACATATAATATTCATATATTAAAATGTCATATTGGACCCCAGAAACATATCTTAATTGTCAATTAAAAAATAAATATAAATATCAGAGTATCAATGTCATTGGGACAACATACTCCGGGTTTCTTGGTTTTGTTAGTTTTTTCGAGTTTGCTGTTGTGGCTGTTGCTGTTGTTTGAGATGGTGTCGTGTAGTCAGCCAGCTGTAGCCTTGAACTTGTCATAGCTGACCCATTTGTAACATGGGTTAAAATACTGGCCATCGAGGCCGTGGCAAGAACAGCAGCAGTGGTAACATTGAATGCCAAGATCATACATTTTCTGTAAGGATTAAATGAACACATCTATGTCGCGTGCCCAGGAAAGTAGCAGGCTGCAGTCAGAAGTGCATGCGTGACTTCCTGTGTGCGGGGTCAGGGGCAAGGGGAGAGGCACTGTAACTCACGGTGCTGCGGGTCATCTTGTGTAAGTGTGTTTGAGTTCTAGTTGGACCGAGAACCGAATCAATCTTTCTAAATCACTCAGTCTAAGCCCCAACATTCTTGCTTTAGAAACAGACTAAAGCCTGCCTCCCGAGGCTGCTGGGGGTTCTGACGAAATGGGAGGTACAGACACCCTGAAAACAGGATGGTCTAATTATTAGTTTAGATGCTCTCCAAGCTCCAGCTTGGCCCAGCTAGTATCTCAGCTTGCTGTCTGTCACCAGGACACGTCTTCAAATCTTGCTCAGCAGGAAAGCAGTTTGGTTGAAAAACATCAGGGCAGGAATGAAGAAGCCTCTGGCACCACAGCAGGGGAGGTGCTGCAGAACTCACCTCACAGACCTCTCCTGACCTGGCCTGCAAATGCAGCCAAGGCCGTCTTCTGGCCAAGCTGATTTCCCTAAATTCGCCCTGCATGCCTTTTTCTCATCACTAGGACTGGGGAAACAGCTCTGCTGGTCAGTGGCAGATCTCAGAAGCAGCAACCACTATATTTTTAGAGTTGTGTAGTGGTCTTTAAAGGGAAGGCACTCTTAAGCTTGTGCAGCAAGCATTGGTTTTCGAGCTTCTTGCTTTCCCGATGTTCCATCAGAGGGTCTATGATAAGGGGCCAGTCGACAGCCTGTGGTAATTTCTAATCAAAAGGCACTCCGGTTCTTACGTAGTATATCTTTCAGGAACACAGCCCTCACTCCCATGATGTAAAGAAAGACAGGGAGATAAAGGGTGGATGAATTTTCCCAAACCATTTGGTAACGGGGTCACAGTTACCAAACACTCAAACTCTGCTGTGCTTCACATGCGTGCCCTGTCCCATGAAAAGCCCATGCAAGCCGGTTTTTACCACCTTCATCCTGTCTGCTCCCCCGCAGTCTTAGTATATGGGTCCTTTGTGTGAAGTGAAAATGAAGGCGACCCAGGTTGTTGCGACTCTAGGAACGTGGCACATGGGTGCCTACTCACATGGTACTTAATCAAGCTAAGAGTTTTGTCGGTTCCACAGGTGGGCTCTCCTCCTGGGGGACCCCAATAGGGCAGCAATGGCCTGCATCTCATCACCAAATACCTAGGCTCAAGTGCCAAGTTTTCCACTTGGAAGTCACAGGACTTTGCACAAGTGATTAACTAAAAACCAAGGCTCAGTTTCTTACTTGAAGATGATCATGGGTTAGGTTGTCTAAATAGCATACATACACATGCACACAGGCATAGACACACACAGGCATACATATATACATACACACATACACACACAGAGACATACACGCACTCATGTACATGTACACACACATGCACACATGCATGCACAGATACACATACACACACACACACACACACACACACACACACACACACACACACACGCCAGCCTGCAGCCTTCCTGCCTGGAAACCCATGGTATTCTTAGCTTTGGGAGACAGTAGGGGGTGCTTAGATTCCTAGCTTAAGCCGGGTATGCCTCTCATTTGAGAGGACTGAAGAACAGTAGACCTAAAGCACAAAATGAAATCCAAAGCTCTGGGTACTCAGTGTCCCCAGAGTCTACTCCCCTCCTCCTCTCCCAAGTGAACCTGCTTCATCCCCATAAAGTTTTCCAAGTCTTCTCTCCAGAAGACAGGCCATGCTCCAGGAAAACCCATCATTCCTCTCTCAAGCACCATTCAGGCAAGGCACCGTGGTACACACCGTTAATCCTAGAACTCCGGTGACAGAGGCCAGCAGATCTCTGTGAGTTTGAATCCGGCCTGGTCTAAATTACTTTGTAGTTTTGGCTGTGCGGGAATTCACTGTTTAGACCAGGCAACTCTCAAATTCACAACAGTGAGTTCCGGAACAGCCAAAGCTACAATGTAAGACTGTTTCAAAACAAAAGCAACAAAAAGAAGCCAAACAAAAGCAAATACCCTCAACCTTCTCTTAATATAGAAACGAAAAGGCTCAGTCACCAGACCTCAAGTAATCTGCTAACGGCTATCTCTGCTGCCCCTTAGCTATGTGACCCTGAGGGAGCAGCTTGCTTTTCTGCAGTTCTGTTCCCTCACCTATGAATTATGGGTAATCACAGTATTGACATTGTTCTGGAAATGAAATCATGTCACATGTAAGAAGCACTGGGGGTGGGGATTAGCATTCAGTAATTACTCTATACATTTTCATTATTATGATCTTCTTGAAGTTCAGCTCAACCAGAAAACTTCAAAAAGCTTTTTGTGAAGTAAACTGAGTCTATGAGGAGAGCTATTCAAAGGGCTGGTATGTGGCACAGTCGGTAGAGTGCTTACAACATATAAATCGGTCATAGGGACGCCTGCCAATAATGTCAGCACTCTAAAGCCAGAGGCACAAAGATCAAAAGTTCAAGGTCATCCTCAACTGCTAGCAAACTTGGATGGAGAAGGGAGCTGGCCTGCACCAGCACATCCGGAGAAGGGAGCTGGCATACATCAGCACCGCCAAAACCTATGTTTTCTCCATTCATTTGTTCACTAGGTTGCACAAAATGACAGCAATTAACCAACGTCTACGCTTAAAAAGCCTCCCTACAGGTTAGTGCCCAGTCAGGAAAATGTTTGCCTTGCAAGCATGATAATCTGAATCCAACCCCCAGACAGTCCCCAGAACCCACACTTAAAAAGCCCAGTGTGGTGGCAAATACTTGTAATCTCAGCGATGTCAATCAAGTAAGAGTCAGAGGGTGCTCTGGCTCACTAGGACAGCCAGCCTACCTACTTGGTGACGTCTGGGTCACTGAGAGATCTGTCTCAGCAAAAGTTCCCCAAGCCTGAGAAGAGACTCCTGAATTGTCCTCTGGCCCACATACACACAGACATGTGCACATATACTCATTCATGCATACTCATGCACACACACACACACACACACACACACACACACACACACACACAAAAGAGGCACCTGCCCCTCTGTTTACCTACCAGGTGACCTGTGATTCTATAAAAATTTCGGCTCTATTGTATTCTCCGCCACTACAAAGCTTTGGATATATAGGGGACTAAGTGTATATGTTTCTCCTTCTTTTTCTCCCTCTCCCCCCTTATGTTCTGAAAGAGAAAGGAAGGTGTGTGGCAAGACTGATTCACTATCAAAGCTATCAAGGCTGCAAAAGCCGTCACACTCATGGCTTTCCCATGAAGCGGTTCTCCTTGACATCAGTAAGAACAGAACCCCTGCGTCAAGATCCCAGGTGCACGAAGTTCTACACCTTATCACAGAGAATGTGCTTCCTCTCACCCACCCTTGATAAGACCCGTTTTTTTTTTTTTGCTGGGCATGCTAGCATAAATCTTGAATTCTGCCACTCAGAAGGCAGAGGTAGGTGGAACTCTTGTGTGTTCCAGGACAGCCTGGGCAACATAGAGAGACACTATCTCAAATAAAAAAAGAAAAAGAAAAAGAAAGAAAGGAAAAGAAAAAAGAAAGAAAGAGAAGATCATTTTAATGCATATCCAAAAATCAAAAAACTCTTCAACAATGACACAAAATGAAACTGCTGACAGACAGCTGCGCAGACAGAGCAGGCAGGTTCACATACTGGCATTTAAAACAACAACAAAAAAAAACAATAAAAAGAAGAAGGAGGAGGAGGAGAAGGAGGAGGAGAAGGAGGAGGAGAAGGAGAAGGAGGAGAGAGAAGGAGAAAGAGAGGAGGAGGAGGAGAAGGAGGAGAAGGAGGAGAAGGAGGAGAAGCAACAGCAGCTTTCTTTCAGAATATTTGCAGTGGTTGGGGGTAGCATTCTGACCTCTAGTCTCACACATCTTTCTACCAACTGGCCTTCCCACAGTCTGTCTGCACAGCCCCCGTCTGTCTTCGGAAGCCTGTGTGGTCAGATGTTATCTTCCACCCACCACACAAAATGCAAAATGTAAAAATCTGGATCCCCCATCTCCCAGCTACACAACTCTGTGTA
This sequence comes from Rattus rattus, assembly GCF_011064425.1. Taxonomy (NCBI): domain Eukaryota; kingdom Metazoa; phylum Chordata; class Mammalia; order Rodentia; family Muridae; genus Rattus; species Rattus rattus. The sequence continues at coordinate 17,034,769 of NC_046164.1, forward strand.
AGCGAACTATGTGAATCCATATCTCATTTTATCTCCTACAAAATGGCAGACCTCACTCAGAGTTTTGGTTACACAAGCTTATTGAATTAAAGCACTTTGTTCATTTTTATATACTGTATACACCAGAGGCTGGCTGGAGTAGATGCTTGGTCTGTGCCGTCCTTGTTGAGAACTGCCAGTTTCCGGAACTGATACAATGAATTGCTTTCATGTAGCTCATTACAGAACAAACACAAACAATGACAAAATAGAGCAAATTAACCTTCCAAATGTGTAAACCTTGACATTAAACACCAGGATGTCAGGATGCAGGAGGATACTCCTAACACTGCCCTGAGCCACGCCCTTACATTCTGACTCACTCTCTCTCTCTCTCTCTCTCTCTCTCTCTCTCTCTCTCTCTCTCTCCTGCAGTGCTGAAGCTGGTACTGACAGCCTACCTCTCAGACCCTCTCTCTGTCTTAAAACATTCTTATTAATATATCTGAAGCAGCTGAAACCAGACACCTCCTCTCCCCAAATCTCATGATAAGAATATATATCTCTATATCAAAAGATCTACTTTTTTTTTTAAGAATAGTCTTTTAAAAGAAAATAAAAAGACCCTTTAAAATCTTATTTTGCTATTAACTATGCCTGTAACAAAATTCGAATGGGGCCCTTTATTGTCTGCCTACCTCAACAGAGGTTAACTGGGTCTCCGTGTCACGACATTATAATGTCTAGCCCCAGCCTGTAAACTACAGCCTAGGCAAATGTACTATGGATCAGTACGATAGTCAAATAATTTATTTACCTAAAGAACATAAATATTCACATTTTACATACAGATAATATGGACTAAATATTTTTAGCCAAAGAGACTAAGGGCGGGGGGAGGAAATGAGCATTCAAGAGAAGGTAAGAAGCGCTCAATTCAGAAGGAGCATTACCAGCGGTGGCCAGGCAGGCGCTCATTAGGACAATCATCACGGGGATCATGTGGTGGGATGTCACTGCCATCTCTCCAACAGCCTTTGGTTCTGCAGATTGAAGGCGAGCGTGGCAAGTCAGGTGTAGCTTTAAGATCCTTCTCTGCACTGTTCAACTTGCCTACAAAAATAAACAAATTTCAATAAGAAAACAGTGTTGAAACTTCACAAGCCAGCACACCTCAAATGTAAAATGGAGAATTTCTGAAAAGTATTGAAGAGAAACAATGTGTCCTGAAAAAGACTAGGATAGCACTCAGGTGAATTAGGGCAGACGGTGACTGTTAACAAAGATTCTCACAGAGAGTAGATTTAAAAGTGACTTGCTTACACTTCACATTCCAAATATAAGGCGGGGTTTCACTATGTTCCCAAGGCTAGCCCAATATTCTTGGCTTCAAGTCCCTCCTGCTTCAGTCTCCCTGAGTGGTACATCACGGAATGTACCGACATACTCCAGTAGATCTTTGGTTCTGAGTGGAGGTTTTAGGACCATGACAGATGCTCCAGGCAGACACCTGTCATATCAGCAGTTACAGTGTACAACTAAAGCAATCAGGGACACTGGACACACAGCTCCAGGAGCCAGCAAGCAGAAATAGTTCTTAGAGACTGAGCCTCCCAATGACAAGGTTACCACTAAGATCGATTTCAAAATTATACTGAGATAGATCTGGAGAGAGGAAAGACAAAACAAGACAAAAAGAACAAAGCTCCTATTTCAACTCTTCACCAATATTAAAAAGGAGAAGAGGCTTTGCTGCTTCCTACCACATAGATGACAAACTCAGTCCTGGGCCAGGTGAACCAGAAGCCTCTTTCTAACCAGTGCTGGCTCCTGTCTAGAGCTCTGTCAAGGTTGTATCGCTGTTGCTTTACTTTTGGTGTGTGTGTGTGTGTGTGTGTGTGTGTGTGTGTGTGTGTGTGTGTGTGTGTGTGTTTGTGTGTGTGTGTGCGCGCGCGCGCGAGCGCGCGCGTGTGCATACACATGTGTGCACGCATGCACGTGTTTTGTTTGGGACAAGGTCTCACTGTGTGGTCCTGGTAGTCCTGTACTCCCTATGTAGATCAGTCTGGCCATAAACTCACAGCGATCCACCTGCCTCTGACCCCTGAGTTCTGGAATTAAAGGCGTGGCCACCATCCAGCTGATATTTGTGATTGATATGTGTATGTCTTTTTTGGGGGGGGAGGAAAGGTTGTTGTTTTGTTTGATACAGTTGAAATGTATGTATGTATGTATGTATGTATATGTGGGAGACAGAGAGGGGGAGAGAAAGGGAGACAGAGAAACACAGGGAGATAGAGAAACAGAGAGAGAGAGAGAGAGAGAGAGAGAGAGAACACCCAGGTTTAGAAGGTGCCACACAGATAATATGCGATCAATCAATACACATCAGCTATTTTGATCACTACCACATTCTCTTTAAGATCTTCTCAGTGACAACTGAAAAGATCCCGAGTGTGGTCATTCACATCATTCTTAGCTCCTGCCCAACACATTTTGTTTATTGCCACAGAGAGAAGCCAAGGTCAAGGGAAAACAAAGTTACCCAGCAAAGCCAAGCGAACACCTGGGGAATGGCACGATGCCGACAAATTAGAAAACTTACTTGAAAGCCACGAAATTTACTTCGGCTAACCCTTGGATGCCTCACCTTTCTGTTACCATCAGATAAGCGGGAATATCTGTGTGCTTAAGAACTCAACAACGACCATGAGAGTTTGTCTCCAGTTTTTCCTCTTCAATAATTAGATTTCCTAAATGGGTTACTAAAGAGAAATCTCCCCGAAAGAATATACCATCTCAACAAACACTAACAGAACTTTTCCTAAAGCAAAGCCCATAAAGAGCGCTCAGAATATGGTTTACAGGAGGATTTTTATGAAGCAGATAACCTCAGGCAGCACAGGGCTCGTGTCACCTCTGCTCACATCTGCACAGGGCCTGTGGGGCTGCGCCGTAATAATCCAGGAGCGTACACCAGTTCTGAAGGAACCGCGGAAAGAAAGGCAAACGGTTCTATTAAAAATACGGCCTGCAAATTGCTGACAAGAATATTGGGCAATTATATAATTATTATATAATCGAGCCAAGCTAAACAGTTTGATGCCCAAAGGCAAACCACAGCAAGTTCACTCCGGATCTCGAGACATCTCTGAGGAAGTGCAGGACAAGTTGAAACTCCACACAGCTGTGGTGCACAAAGACAGAGCTTCTTTGAGCTGGAGCCCCTCTTTATGAGAACGTGCTCAAAAAGAAAGCAAACGGCAAGGGGTTTTTGTCTAATCTCCCCAGTGTGCTGACAGAGTTCTAGGACCTGGGAGGATAGAAAGGGAATCCCAAGACCCCACCTGGCTGATCTCCAGCCAAGACTACAGACCAGAGCTTCGAAGTGACTCAGGAATTCAGCCCCTCAGCAGAGTGCTGGGTGGAGCCAGGCTTCCATAATTTTGTAGCTCTGAAATAAAACCAGAAAACACAAACTCCTCTTTTCTGTGAGGTTCTGTCATATTCATTTAGAAAAAGACCAGGGGCTGCTGACCCTCCTTGACCTCACAGAATGTCTTTGGGCTCATGAGCTGTGTGAATGCATGAATAGGTCCACTGAGACCCTGGAACAATTTGGAGGCTACTGTAGAGTGATCTCTTTGCTCACCATCCAAAGCTTCAAAGTAGTGTGCTCCACCGAGAGAGGATGTGAGCGTTTAGCACCACAAATTAGCAGAAGAAAACAGGGAGATGGTCGCAGATTAAAAACAAAGAAGAATGTGCCGCTAAGTCTGTTGATGTGGGAGCATGCTGTGTTTACTTCTGAGACCATTAATGGGAGCTGGCTGCTACACATTCCTGAGATCCAGCAAAGCGCTCGGTAAATACAGGGATTAGCTGAGGAAAGCCCACTCAACCAAATCCTTGACAGCACCAGAATCTAGACCCACGCTCCGAAGGAGCTGCTTAGAAAAAACCCTAGACTGTGTGTGTGTGTGTGTGTGTGTGTGTGTGTGTGTGTGTGTGTGTGTGTGTGTGTGTGTGTGTGTGTGTGTTTCTGTGTCTCTGTGTCTCTGTGTGTGTGTGTGTGTGTGTGTGTGTTTCTGTGTGGTCTGTGTGTCTGTGTGTGTGTGTGTGTGTGTCTCTGTGTGGGTCTCTGTGTGTCTCTGTGTGTGTGTGTGTGTGTGTGTGTGTGCTGTGTGTGTCTGTGTCTCTGTGTGTGTGTGTGTTTCTCTGTGTGTGTATGTGTGTGTGTGTTTCTGTGTGGGTCTCTGTGTGTCTCTGTGTGTGTCTGTGTGTGTGTGTCTGTGTGTGTGTGTGTCTGTGTATGTCTGTGTGTGTGTGTTTTGGTGTGTGGGTTTGTGTTTCTGTGTGTGTCTCTTGTGTGTGTCTCTGGGTGTTTCTGTGTGTCTCTCTGTGTGTGTGTGTGTCTCTGTGTGTCTCTGTGTGTCTCTGTGTGTGTCTGTGTGTGTGTTTCTGTGTGTGTGTGTATTTCTGTGTGTGTGTGTTTCTGTGTGTGTCTCTGTGTCTCTGTGTGTCTCTGTGTCTGTGTTTATCTGTCTCTCTGTGTGTGTGTATGTCTGTCTGTGTGTCTCTGTGTGTCTGTGTGTATCTGTGTCTATGTATATGTGTGTGCCTATGTATATTTGTGTGTGTATGTGTGTATGTCCCTCTGTGTGTGTGGTGTGTGTTTATCTGTCCATCTGTCCTTCTCTGTGTGTGCTGTGTATGTCTGTGTGTGTGTGTCTGTGTGTTTCTGTGTGTGTCTGTCTCTGTGTCTCTGTGTGTGTCTGTGTGTGTGTGTGTCTGTGTGTGTGTCTCTGTGTGCTTGTCTGTGTGTATCTGTGTGTATGTATATGTGTGTCTATGTATATTTGTGTGTGTCTGTGTGTGTCTGTTTGTGTGTCTCTGTGTGTGTGTGTCTGTCTGTGTGTATCTGTGTCTATGTATATGTGTGTCTATGTATATTTGTGTGTGTGTATGTGTGTATGTCCCTCTGTGTGTGTGGTATGTATCTATCTGTCCATCTGTCCATCTCTGTGTGGGCTGTGTGTGTCTGTATGTATATATAGTGTAGTATATGAATGTATCTGTGTGTATGTATATGTGTGTCTATGTATATTTGTGTGTGTATGTGTGTGTCTGTCTGTGTGTATGTATGGGTGTGTATGTCTATGTAGATTTGGGGGGCATGTGTGACACAGTGTACATATTTGATGTGGCAGCCCACGCTGAGGTCAGAAAACAACTTTGTGAAGTCATTTCTCTTCCAGCTCTGAGTCAGTTCTGAGAATCTAACTCAGTCACCTTGTGTAGGCTGTGTATAGCAAGCACAGTCACTGTTAGACCATCTTGATGGCCCAGGAGATTTTGTTTGCTTGTTTGATGAAGAGAAAATATTGTTTTTAGAGGGAAATGTGGCAAAATGGATGTCTGGTAGCCAGGAAGAAAAACGTACGAGCTGTTCTTAAGATATCTGGCTAAGTACAGGACACCGTTCAGAGTGAAAGATAATTCACAATTCACTTGTACCTGCTCAACTACTCAGTTAGGGAAGTCGGCCTTTACTTACCTGAAAGCTTGAACTACAGAAATAACAGTTTAAAGTCAGCGAGCGAGGGGGTGACTGTGACTGATGAATGCTGTATGAGCGTGTGTGAAGGTTATTTCTAAACCACCAGCATTTGGGACCAGAGAGCTGACACGGCACCCTGTGGCACACATGTGCCTGCACTAGTAGTAGTAGTAGTAATAACAATAAGTTAAATCACAAAAAGGAAACCATGCTTTATACAACTGATCTGGTAGTTTTAAAAGTCTTTAAAGTCTGAAAGTCTTTTTAATTAGCATAAGTAACTTTTGAAGTTGGAAGCATTTGATTTTACGAATGAAGAGGGGCCCCAAACCCCCAAGATGAACACTTGCCCAAAATAACACAATAAGGTCAGGACTAGAGACAAGATCTTTTCCGTGACCACTGCTCTGACCACCGTCACTACTCTGCCGCTGCAAACAGGCCTCCATTCTCTCTGTTCCAACATTCAGTCTTGCCAGGGCTGCCATCAAATGCTGACACAGACCCCACACAAACTCCTACTTACTCTAACTAGGGCTTGAGTCTGGACCGTGGGGGCAGCTACGGTAAACGGGCAGCTGGACAAGGGCAGATTCTGGAGTTTTCCACAGCAAGAACACAAACTTGTGTGGTGATGTCTTCTGACACTGACAGGAATCAGACCCGCAGTTCATTTGCTTTGGAGTTCTTGTTCCCAGGAAGGCAGGAGAGCAGGAGAGCTGACCCCGTCTCCTGCCGATGATGGTGGCTCTAGGTGGCCTCGCCAGAGCAGTGCTGGAGAGCTCGCTCCAGCAGTGCACACAAGGAAGAGCCGCCGTGCTAACCAGCTCAGCTGCCACTGGGGCCCAGACCCAGGGCTCTGCGTTGGACAACCCAAAAATCTACTGTTGCAATGCCTGAAAGGGCCAGTTCTGCTGATCCGAAGCTGCAGGATCTCCCTGACACAGGGCAACAACAGGATAACCAGAGGAGTCTCTGTGAGGATCCAGTATGGATGGTGTCACAGAAGCCGGATGCCATGAACCAGATCAATGACTCATTGCAGTGAGCATTTGCAAGTAGAGATGTGTAGACAGAGGGGTATACTGGGGAACACGCTGTACAGCTTCCACAAAGAGACACTTTCTATGCTTGCTTGTTTATGTATGTGGTTTTTATTTGGGTGGGGGGAGGTTGCAAGAGCAAAGGGCGGATATGGGGGCACAGGGAAATGAACAGGACTGGAGTGCATGATGTGAAACTCACAAAGAATCAATAAAAAGTTTTTAAAAAGCATGTTCGACTTCGCCCAGCAAGATCTTTTAAACTTTTTATTTTATGTATTATTAGTGTGCGTGTCGTATGTGTCTGTGTGTGTGCATGGGTGTGTGTATGTGTATGTGTGCATGCATGTATGGTGTGTACATTGTATGTGCGCATGTATGTGTGTGCGATGGGTGTGTGTATGTGTATGTGTGCATGCATGTGTGGTGTGCACGTTGTGTATTCACATATGTGTGTCATGTGTGTTCACACATGATACTGCACTCACTCATGCAGCAGTCAGAGCATACATTGAGGAGTCAGTTCTCTTCCACCATGGGTCCCAGGGATTGAACTTGGGTTGTCAATAGTCCTGCTTACTGACTGAGAGAGCTCACGGGCACTGATACAGTGAGTGTAATTACAACTGTCGTGAGCGGGGATGTGGCGTGGCTCAGTTGGTAGAATGCTTGTGGTACCCATAAAGCCCTATGGTGACACATAAAGCAAGCACCCTGGTTCATGCCTGAAACCACAGTACTACAAGTTTTGGGCCAGCCTGGGCTATGTGCAACTATTCAAAAAAAAAAAAAATCCAAAAGGGAAATTTGACCTTGCCTAAACTTCAGTGATGTTATCCCCGAGTTTCCGATGGCTTAGAAACAAACAGATCTGGAGAAAAGGGCCAGCAGGCAAAAGTACGTACGTGCTGTACAATCCTGAAGACCTGAATTCAATCCCTGGAATTCACAGTAAAAGGAGAGAACCGACGCAGGGAAGTTGTCCTTTAACCTTCCACATGAGTGTCACGGCACAGCCATGCCTGAGGTCACATGCACACACTCACTTGCGTGTACACACATACACACTCACTCTAAAATTTTTTAATGTTTCAACTTAGGTGATTTTCTTTTTTTGTGATACGCGGGTTTGAAAATGGTTCGGTAGCAGCAGCACCGTTCTGGCTGCTGTTCCGTGTGTTACCCCGGGAAGGCGGGGTGGATTGCCACATCGGAGAGTAGTGTGGCAGTCAGGGAGGGGGACACGGAGCCATAGCTGCTCCATCTGGTAACACTTGAATGCCCTTTAGACCTGTATGCAGATGCCCACAGCGGCTTCTGCCAGCCCTCATCCGCACAGAGAAGCTGGGTCCCCAGAGGAGGAGGGGGAGGGTTTAGATAAGAAATCTCTGGAATCATATCTAAGTATAGTTGATTTCAGCAAATATTTACTACCACTGTGTGCCAGGCACCGGCCGAGGTGCCAAGGGTGTGGCAATATGAAATCAGTATCATTTTCTACTTGAGAGGAGACATTTAGCCTCTGGAGCGTCCTTTCTTCTGTCAACAGACCTTCACGTTCTGTTTGTCGGCACCAGATAATAGACATGCAGTGGCCAAACGAGACGCTTGTGTTTTACAGTCTGAGTTCACAGTGTGGCGAGACAAGCACATACAGAATTTCACAGAATGGTAAGAAGCCCGAAGGAAGTGTTCCCAGGAGACCCACATCCTAAAAGGTCAGACCTGGAGAAACCTGGGTGAGTGTCGTCATTACCTCTGTCCCCTGATAAAATACCCTGGCCAAAGCCACTACTTACGGGAGAGAGGTCCATTTTAGCTCACCCTTCCTGGCTGTACTCCCTCATGGTCAAAGGGTCATGAACGTGAGGCAGCCAGTCCCGTCACATGCACAGTTAAGAGCCGAGAGGAATGAATGAAAGCTTCCTGGCTTGCCTCGCCTTTGCAGTGCTTATGGGTCTTTCCGCCCGAGCAGGGGCTGCAGGGGAGTGAGAGGTCAGGTGATTAGGGACCAGGAGCCAGGGGTCGGTCCACAGGGCTGTGGGCTGGGCCATGTGGAAGGAGAGAGCCGGAAGCTTCAGCCGTGTCCGCGTTAACTGCAGAACACTTAGGCTCTGCCGTTTCTCCAGGTCCGACCCACTCCTGAGCAGGGGTCTAATCAGGCAATACCAAGGGTTTGAAGGATCTAACACCATTCAGCCTCAAGGAAATCAAAAGTGCTAGGGCCAGTGTTGATGTTCTTAGCTGGGAGAGAGGGTGGGGTAGGGGGAAATATCTCCATGTAGCTCCTGCTGGCTTAGAACTTCTGGAAACACCAAGGGTGACCTTGAACCCCTGATCCCTCTGCTTCCACTTCTCAAGTGCTGGGAAGACAGGAGCTCTAAGGGAGGCTGGTGTGAGTAGGTGAGACGGACGCTAAGCCTTTCTGAGGCTCCCTGCCTCTGGTCTCCATGGGCACCTTCACTCAGGAGCACATACCCACACACAGACATGCAAGTACACATAATTTTAAAATAAAAGTATTTTAAAGAATGCTTTTAAGATAAGATATAAGCCCTGAGTCAACAACATAGCTCAACAGATAGGGCTGCTTCTACACTGCCTAGCGGGCGGCCTGTATTTGGTCCCCAGATCGCGCAAGGTAGCAGGGGGAAACCAACTCCTCAAAGTGCCCTCTGACTTCCACATGGGTGCCATGGGCACACACACACACATGCACACACA